>NC_067487.1:62152839-62417339 GCF_947179515.1 Apodemus sylvaticus
CTTGAACTCACAGAGATCCATCTGCCTCTGCTACCACTATTCTGGGATTAAAGGCATGTGTCGTGTCTGGCTCTGGCTAAACTTCTTTCCACAAAAAGAGATATATTCCAATTATTTTAAAAGCCAGGGTGAGTTCCATTTAAATCACTCGAGGATTAGAATTACAAAGCAGGCAGGAAGCACGGCAGTCCATATGATCCTGTTCAGCCCTTCAGATCCTCTGCTTAGAATTTCTGATCTGTGTGATTCTGTCTGGGTGTGGTTGCCTACCAGTTGTGACCTTTTAGCTTACGCTTTTGGAACGGGCAAATGGTAAATCTCTTAGTACTTCTGATTGTCTTCCCAGGAAAGGAAATTCAGTTAAGTTTTGTGGGATGAGGAAGATGAGTGACATTTCCTGGCTGTTAAATACCCTCTCTGCTTGGGAAAGAAACTCCCTTACTTAGGCCAAAAATCAGCTTTAGGGTCATACACTTAACAACCAAATATTTTCTTGTGGATAGTTGGTTCTCATCATTATCCCCTGCTCAGCACAATCTTTATTTCCTCATTATTTATTAATTTGGGGGTGGGCTTGGCTCGGACAGGTTCTCTGTGTAGCTCTGGCGGGTCTCGGACTTGGTCTGCGTCCCAGGCTGGCCTCAAGCTCAGATCCACCTGCCTCTGCTTCCCAGGGGCTGGGACTTGTGCCGTGATGCCCGGCTTTCATTTATTTTTCATTAAGCTTCATTTTTTAAATACATTAAAAGGAAAACAGCCTATCTCTGTTCATGGTTCCAAGTTGTTCTCAATGACATTAGCCAATGTTGGGGTTACTATTCATGTTATGTGATTGTTCTGGGGTCTTCCATATCATTTAGGTGTACTGCAAGTTAGTCTACTAGCAGTTAGGAAAAAATGTCTTCAGAGGAAGGAAGACAAGACAGAAAATAGGAAACAAGACCAAGAACTTGGTTTGTTTTTTTTTTTTGTTTTTTTTTTTTTGAGACAAGTTTTCTCTGTGTAGCCTCTGGTTCTCCTGAAACTCACTCTGTAGACCAGGTCAGCCTCAAACTCAGAAATCCCCCTGCCTCTGCTTCCCAAGTGCTGGGATTAAAGGCGTGCACCACCACCACCGCCGCCGCCGCCGCCTGGCCTATATTTTTTTTCAAATCAATTATTTATAGAGATACAAAGTGTTGATCCATCTTTAAAATGGAGTGTATGAGGCACTGTTTATAGTGATGGAAGTGTGTTCATTTTACTTTGTTAATAATGTTAAGGTATTAAATATAAAAGTTTTAAAAAGAAAAAGCATACTTGAGCAGGCATAGACTATATCATATTGTGTTTTCTATTAAAACTTTGGTTACGTGGTAGCGCTTTCATCTTTCATTCCTGCACATTTTCTCCATTTTTCATTGTCTATAAAGTTTTCTTGTGAAATGTTTTATTTGTCTGAGGACTTTGGAGATCACTATCAACTAACTGCTGTGTGTGTTTTGCTTACATAATTTTTGCAGGCTTATTACACTCGTATCTGACTTAATAGTCACCACATAATGTCCCTGTCTTCTGAGTCTGTTCATGCCACTGTAGTAAAGTACTTTAGACTGGGTGGAGTCCCTCTTGGTCTATAGATGGCACCTTTCTGCTGTATCTTCATGTGGTTGTAGCCTATGGCGGAGTAAGAGAGGAAGCACCAACAGTCCCCTCAGCCTCTTCTAAGGGCACCCTTTCACTCTCCAGAGACCCACATGTTGCTATCCTCTGGAAAATGAGTTTCAATGTGACATTCAAACCACACCAACAACCCCCCCCCCCATTTAAATGGCAAGTTGAACAGCCCACTTTTCTTGACTATTCTTTGATAATACACAACTAAATGTGTATATTCTAAATCTTCCAGTAGTCTGATGGTGTAGACGGCAGTGGGGAAATCTGGGGTCTTAGCATGCAGTGTGAGGGGGGAGCAGTATTGTGGCACTTGATGTCCTCATCTGACCTTTTCATCGGCTCCATTTCAGATAGTGAAGCCATTGCTCAGAAAGTTTCCTGAAAAAGTGAAACAGAGAGAGAGAGGGGTCAGCAGTCACAGGTCAGCCAGTGGTCAGCCCAGGAGCCCAAACCTAAAGCGTCAAAGTCATTTCTGTTCTTACTGAGGACCTTGGCTCAGTTCCCACAGCCACATGGGGCCTCATAGCTGTATTTCCACTTTAAGGGCTTTCATACCCTCTTATGATCTCCTCCAGACATGCATGTAGTGTATGTACATGCATGCAGATAAAAACCCAATACACAACGTGTAAAAAAACAAGCAAACAACCCCCCCCCCCAAAGAAACCTTTTGAAATAATTTCCTTCGCTGTGTTTTTCTGCTCTGCCCACCCCCCTGTAGCTGAATGGTCACTGAGCTGTGCCCCCGGTAAGGTTTGAGTGGGCTTTCAGCAAACAACTGGACTATTAGGTCAATACACTGCTAATGGCATTTCTAACTGCTTGCCGATTTTTTTGTTTTGTTTTGAAACCATTTTATTTTACTATTGAAACTACTCTGGGCATTTTCTCCTTTAGCCCTTCAGAGTGACTTCCTCTCTTTTCTGTTTGCCTTGAGATGGTAAAGTACCAAATCAATACATTGTACTTGAGGATAGGTTGGGATATAAGTGAGAAGAAACAGGGCTGTTTGAATTAGAACCTCGGCAATCTAACAGTCAGATGGCATGCTTGTCATTAAGATGGCGTGCAGTGGTTATCCCCATATGCTGGCAAGTTTTCTTAGAGAGCAGCTTGGTTTCATATTGACTGTACTAGCATAGCTACTGTAAATATGGGTATCAGAGTCTAAAAGTATTGGAGCATCTTTCTTATTGACTTGACAATTGCAGCTGTTTCACAGGAAGAATATTTCCTGTTGTCATCCTTCTCCTAGTCTCCTAGTTCCTTACATATAGTAAGAGCAATAGCTTCCCAGATGCTGGCGTGTTTTATTTAAATAACTCAATAAATACCAGGACTTGCCTGACCACTACCTGCCTTGTGAGACCAGTCCAGATTCATCTCCATAGTTTACACATGCTGGCATTTAGACCAATGAGTTCAAAATCAAACAGGCTACAGTTTTTTATTGATTGTACTTATTATCTATGAACCAAAGCAGTGTAGAGTACTAAAAATATTGGACCCCAAATAGGAAGACATTCATTCCAGCTCAATTCTTTTTTAATGTTTTGCTTATGTGCATGAGTGTTTTGACTGCATGAGCCCAGAAGAGGGTGCTGGAGCCCCTGGGGTTAACAGTTATAAACCTCCTGGGAGCTTGGGCACCAACCCCCAATCTTCTTTGCAAGAGCAGCAAGGACTCTCAACCACTGAGTCTCTTTCCCTTGCCTCGCAGCTCCCTTTAATGGAGTAGCTAAGTAACCTTTAGTGACTTAGTGCACATCACTAAAATTAGCTCTGCAATTCAAGTTAGAGGTTTGAAAAAATAAAATACAAAAGCATTTAAAATTATTAAATACTATATTTATAAATTATAAAAATTACTATAAAAATTACTAAATTATTAAATACTATACTATAAAGACCTCTGTAATAATCAATATTCTGAAATAAAATTTAAATCATGTTGTAATAGTTAGAGGAGACTTTATAAGAGCTTTCCCCTTAAATCCATGTCCCAGAAATGAAAACTACAGTAAGCAATGGCACTAATTTAGTTTAGAGAAATAACCCCAAATAACCTAGGTTTTCTTTTCTGTTATTGGGCTTAAGTGCAAATCCTTACCAAGTCTCAGGTACCATTAAATGACAAAGCCTCTGGCATGTCCTTGCTGTGAAGTACAAATTATTTCTTAACATTTGTTCTCTCCTTCTCACCCTCTGTGTACTAGTGTGTATATGTCTGTTCACAAAAGTACAGGTACCTGGGAGGCCAGCAGGCACAGGATCCCCCAAAACTAGAGTTAGAGGTGTTTCCCAGTCACCTGTAACTGTAAGAACTGTAACCACTGTAAACCAGAGCCATCTCCAGCTCTGTAAGACAAAGTATTTGGTAACTTCGAACAGCAAGTTCTTAAATGATGATTTCCATCAGTCTCTGGCAGCGAGGCTTCCATATTAACCACTTAAGTCTGCATGCTGTTCCTTCTGTTTTTTTTTTTTTTTTTTGGTTTTTTTTTTTGTTTTGTTTTGTTTTTTTTTGTTCAGAAATTGCTCAGTAGAGTAAGAAGCAGTGAGCATTTCTAGGAGCAGATATATTTATTGAGTTAGGAGACTGGTTCTCATCTACTTGCAAGTCTCTAGTGATTAAAATATGTAGAACCACTGGTTTAAGTTGCTTAAAGATACACAGAGATGGAGACCCACTGTGATGGTTAAATTTGTTATAGAACTCAATAAGGAGTTGTTGTTGTGCAAGTGACAAATATTACCAAAAGTTAAGTATAAAGAGAGACTAGCCCTCTCAGCCGTATGTTTTGATTAAAGGTGAAAAGGTTAAACTGTAGCAGACGGGGCCCATGAGCTAGCTGTTAGTAAAGTTCCTGCTCTACCAGCATAAAGACATGGTTGATCTCCAACACCCACGTTAAAAAACAAAAATGGGCAAAAAGCCAGGAATGGTGATGCATGCCAATGAGGGAGGTGGGCCCAGCCAGCTCTGCGAGATAGTGAGCTCTGGGCAGGCGACTGAGAGGCCCTGTCTCATAAATTGGGCAGTACCTGAGGAATGACACCGGAGTTTGGCCTATGGCCCTCACATACATAAGTGCCCCTGCACCCCACTCCAAGGAACTCCAAAAACCAGGGTTCACTTACCATATCCCATGTGATCAAACTGGAGACAGTAGATCAAAGAGGGTGCTGAGTTCTTGGTGCTACATATGATATTCTGTGAATAGCTCCTCACGTGTGTGGAGTGATGGAGAATAGGCTAGGGTGAGAGAGGGTTGGCCCTAGTCAGGCAGACCTGGGTGGGAATCTTGGCTTTTTAGTTTCCCTTCTGGTGACTGGGCACATTGCTTTCCTTCTCTTAGGCGCATTCCCCTTTTGGAAAGTAGAGGTAATAATAGTATATATGCATCAAATTAAATGAAATCTTGTGTTTAAACAGAAGTATAAAACATGTTACTACTTAGCTCTGTACAGATTTGGGGATTGTACATTGGTGTTGAATAGCCCTCTGCCACATGTACGCTGACCATGTAAGCTGCTCCCAACTTGTGCCTATTGGTAGTGGATTAATATCTGCCTCATTGCACTGTTGTGAGTTAACGAACTGAAGTGTAAAAGGTACCTGGTTATAGATTGGGTTGAATTCTGTGGTCAAGCCTTTCTCCCAGATCATTCAGCCACTAAGAGACCACACCTCTTACTGTTACAGTGAATGCTTTTGCATTTGAGTAGCATGTTTGTCAAAGGTCTTCCCGAATGCTAAGAATACTTTTCTAAAAAATGGCCTTGGTTCCCATTTTCCGTTTTCTCTCTGTTCTATCTTGCAGCCATTATTGCCTGCAATAAGTTTATAATGCTGCAAAACTAAAAACTTAACTTCTTAACCTATTTCTTCCAAGTGGCTAATTGAACCACTTATTGCAGCCAATAAGCAGTCAATCAGTCCAGAGCCTTTTCAGATTCTCGCGTCTAGTACCATGTTAAATACACTGTCTTGCTGGGAATATAGCTCTGAGGTACCGTACTTCTCTGGGATGTACGGAGGCCTAGGTTCAGTCTCTTCCCCGACCTTCCCCCTCATGCCACTAACAGTCCTCCTGTCTTGTTGCCTTCTGGTCTGGTCAGGTGGGACTCACTTCCTGAGCTAGGGTAGGTTCAACTTGTAGTAGGCCTCACACAATGACCCGTCCCCTCCCCTCCCTCCCTCAGCCCCTCCCTCAGCCCCTCCCTCCCCTCATGAACGCTCTTTTCTCAACCCATGGAGATCTGTTCTTACCCCTTTCCTCATCATAGCTTTTTTTTTTCCTATTAAAAAAAAGATATTTACTATGGAAGTTGTCTCAAATTTTTATTCTTCAAATTATTCAGCACAGTTCTTAAGCTCTGCTTGTTAAGTGAAAGTAAGATATATGAATAACAAGGGGGCAGTGATTTAGATTTAGGATATTTTTAACTCATTAAAATATGATAAAATAATTGTCAAAATATCTCATTTTTAATTATCAGCCTATAAAGAATGGCTTTACTCTTTTACCTCAAACAGTATCCAGTATTTCTTGTATGTGTCTTTTCTATTAGTTTCCCAGGTTACAGATTGATATTTCTGTTGGAAAGGCAACACACATATCAGGGACCTGGACCCTGATTTGATACCGAAGAAGACTGGTAGATGGTCTTTATTTTGTTGTTCTTTGTCTGGTGTTTTGAGATAAAGTCTTAAATTGTGATCTCCCTGACCCTCAGTCCTGTGCTCCAGCGCTACCACGCTGGCGAGAGTGTCCTCTAAAGCCAGGTTAGTTTGGGTTGAGTCCTAGTCTTGTACTTGCTGAGTAACTTCCCTAGGATTCAATTTGCTTATCCATTGCATGTGCTTACTATCAATACCATGTCAAAGTTGTGAAATTAAATTAGTTACCATATGTAGTGCCTCTAGAAGACTGCTTGCCTCAAAAAATATTAGCTGCCTCTGCTAGTGACATACTACTACATTGGGTTTGTTGTTTTCCATAGGGTCTTGCCATGCAGCCTTGTGTGGCTTTGAACTCACTGTGTGGACCAGGCTCTGCCTCTGCTTCTTTAGTACTGGGAGTAAAGACAAACACCACCATATATAGTACAGTGTTTAAATCTTTTAAAATGTAAGGACCAGAACTTTGAGTTGTATGTTTGCCTTCTGAGAAACATAACTACCTTTCTCCAGACACTGGAACTCTACTTTAGACAAAGTTGGGACAGTTAAGTTTCCGATGGCTCCTGATGTCACTGTGACCTGAGGGGTTTAGCCTGACAGCATTGAAATCTGGAGCGGAGCATAGACTCGTCCTGTACTCATTCTCCTCGGTGGGGAGATGGTGCCTTCCAGTTTTAAGTAATCACAGCCCGTAGCCCCAGCCCCTGTCTCAGCCTTCCTCACATTTGCTTTCGATCTGTTTCATCTTCGCTGGAAAGTCAGTTCTTCACTGACAGATGTTCTTTCCTGGCCTGGATTACTGCTCTGTAGTCCTAGTTGTTATCTGCGCCTTCCTCTGCCAAGGCATTGTGCTGTTGGGAGTAATTCCTGATCGAGAGGAGCTCTTCCATTTCTAGGGTAAGACAGAGTGGTATTAGCTGACCACTAGGAAGCTATCCTAAGCCACGCCTGTATGATGTATGAATGCTACTAGAGTGTCTCATTGGTCAAACAAAAAATGTGCTTACAGTTTCAGAGCCAAAAGCCTAACTTTTGTTTATATATATATACATGGAACTTTTAGCAAGGTTATTGTGTGTGTGTGTGCACATACACATACACACACACACACACACAGTTTTCTAGTTGTAAACTGCAGTGTTACTGCAGGATGGGTATGCCTTGTCTCCTTTGGAACACTACCAGTTCTTATTTACCTTTGGGGAGATCCTGACACTGATGGCGACATCCATCACTTGACAGTGATGCAGCATGCATGTGGGAACTTTGCTTGGGCTAATAGTTGTTTGCATTTAAGTGAAATGGGGAAGAGCTCTGAAGCAGATGAGGGAAGCAGTCTCATCTCTTCTCGCTGAGTATGTTTGTCTTTTCACCTTACCACCCCAGTAGACAGTGCATCTGGCTCTCACTAAGTGAGAATTGTGATTACCTTGCCTTTGACTTCGCCAGTGCTTCCCGAGCATGAGATGTGGGTATTGAGATTCCAGTCTTGGTCCTCTAGAAGACCAGCTCTTAAAGCAATCCTAACACGCTTCAGTGTAGACTAAGCTGGCTTTGAACTCAGGTCTGCCTGCAACTGCCTTCTGGGTGCTGGGACTAAAGGTGTGTGCGTTTTTTCTATGTTGGGAGTTTTGCCTTCATGTATATCTGTCTGAGTAACAGGTAACGAGATTTGCTAGATTTCCCTGGAACTGGAGTAACAGGCAGCTGTGGGCTGTGGGTGCTGGAAATGGAACCTGTCTCCTTTAGAAGAGCAGCTGGTACCCTTAAACACTGGGCCATCTCTCCAGCCCCTAGGTTAACCCTTATAACTCCGTTTTTTCAGGTCATTCATACTCCTTGCTAGGTATCTATAATCTATTTTGGAGTTGATATATTCCCATATAATAGTTGGGAAGCTTAGGCTCAGAGGGATTGATTTTCTTGCATAGGTTTTTACATCTTATCCCCCAGATTAATTAATTAATTTTGAGACAGAGTCTTATGATGTAGCCTTGGCTGGCCTGGAACTCACTCTGTGGATCAGACTGGCCTTCTAACTCATAGATCTGCTTGTCTGTCTGTCTCTGTCTCTGTCTCTCTCTCTCTCTCTGTGTGTGTGTGTGTGTGTGTGTGTGTGTGTGTGGTTGTGGTGGAGGAGGCATGACAGTGCAGCTATGGAGGTCAGAAGGTAAGGTCCGTTTGTGGAGCTGGCAGGCAGGGATAAATGCTAGTCGCATTACACTATGTACACTATGGGTCAATCTCGCTGGCCTCCCCTCCATAGGGAGGAAGCTGGGTAGTTGTATTGTTTGCAATCATTGGAAATTTATATGTGAGTTTAAGAATTTAGAGCTGACTTTGGTTTTTATCTTCTGAAGGAAGTATCACAACAACTTAAATCTTAAAAAGTTGCTTTTTATTACAGTGCCATATCTATGCACTGGGTTTATTTTAATTTTACCTATATGGGTGTTTTGCTTGCATGTATGTCAGCCCATCATGTGGCTGGAGCCCAGAGAAGCCAGAGAAGGGTGTGTAGGATTTGCATTTACAGATGGTTGTGAGCAGCTGTGTGGGTACTGGGAATTGGTCCTGTGTAACCATAGTAACTGTTCTTAAACCCTGAGCTACCTCTCCAGTCCCCCTAGTTAGCTCTCCAAGAACTATCTTCTGGGTTTTTATTTACCATTTAGTGTTACTTTTTCTTTTGAGATATTCAGCTCTGAGTCTTCAACTATAAAAAAGTATGTCAGTTAGTAATTATTTAAATATTAGAAGAAAATCTTTATTACTTTTGATATTCAATTTAATTAATATTAATGTTCTATAAAGAAATGGTTTCTACCCCATATAAAGATGGCTTGCTTTGGTTATTGTTATATCTAATGACTTTGAAATGGTTCTGTCTACTCTGAGATTTGAATTGTTATTAACCCACGGACAGTGCTGGAGACGATTGTGGTGATGGTTGCAAGGTCATAAGAAAGCTCCTGATGCTGCTAAAAACTGCACTAAGGACGGCCAAGTGTACACATTACCTGCTTTCCAATTTAGTTAGTATGCTTTCCTATTTCATGACAGGTTCTAGCTCTACAGCCAAGGCTAGTTGATCGTCTTGACTAATCCTCCTCGGGCTGAGATTGGAGGCATATGCCGCCATGCCTTGCTTTGCCACAGTTTTTAAGTGTGATACAGAAGTTCAAAGCAACAGTTCTCAGTCAAATATTTTTGAGGGGCTTTTGTTACAGATAACTTTAATTAGGTATTGGGGAGCACTTATTATCATGTTTGAAAAAATTAGATTTAGAGAGATGGTTTTCCTGTGTAGCCCTGGCTATCCAGGAACTCTCTGTGTAGATAAGGCTGGCCTAGAACTCAGAAGATCCGCCTGCTTCTGCCTCTAACCCTGAGTGCTGGGATTAAAGATTTGTATCACCAGCCTTAAATGACATATTTTTTGGCTTGTTTGGTTTTGGTTTTTTTGCGACAGGGTTTTTCTGTGTAGTCCTGGCTATCCTGGAAGTCACTGTATAGACCAGGCTGGTGTCAAACTCCCAGCTCAAATAAGATAAGATTACTATTAAGCTGTTAGACAATAGATCAGGGCATAGTGGAGCACGTCATTGATCCCATCAGTCAGTCAGTCTTTGAGTTTGAGGATAGTCTGATACAGTAAGAGCTTGCCTCAGAATAAATAAACAAATAAACAAACACAAACTGTTTATTTGAATGCAGGTCTAGAGAAGGAAGTCTGGTAATAATAGTCTGCTATTACGTTTTTGTCAACCAGCTTTAGAATGAGTGAGATGACTGCTTTTCTGAGTGGGCGACTGTTAGCCCCTGGCTTTAGTTTCTCCAAGGGCCCTGAGGGCCTAAGTGGGCTGTTTCAGCAGGTGATGTTGATTGAATGCACTGGCCTGGAATGATGGTCATGCTGTATTTATTATCTATGAAAGATTGTAGAGTTAATATTAGTGTAGCATTAGTGTATGCAGTAGTTATTTTTTCTCATTGCTGTGATACATTTCTGAAAGAAGCAACATAAAGGAGAGAGCAGGGTTGGTTTGGTTCACAGTTTAGTGGGGAGATACAGTCTGTTGGAGCAGGAAGCCGGCATGGCAGACAAGCATGGGGGCTGTGGCTCCATAGTCCTAGAAATGTGTGCCTACAACTTCTCTTCCTAGCATCTCAGAGGAACAGAAAGTAGAAACAGACGAGACAGAAGTCTACAGGGGTATGACACCGTCCAGGCCCATCCCTAGTGCTCTGTATCCTCCAGGGAGGTGCTACCTCCTAAAGGTCCCACCACCTCTCAATAGCATCACCAGCTAGGGATCAAGAGTTCAGACCCATGAACCTATGGAGGACATTTTAGATTCTAGCCAGAACACAGTATGTAACTGCGACTAGACAGCACTGTAAAAATATATCAAATTTAATATCATCTCAGAAACATAATCCTGGTGGTAGAATTGAATCAACTTTACTTGTATAACCATGTTGTTTTAGTATAATGTAGTTCTTGCAATTTTAAAAAGCTTTTGGAGTTAGAACAAGAAAACAATAATGTACAATGATAGAAAGTCAGTTACTAAGGTTTATTGTGGTAATGAACATGAGAGACCTCCATCTTGAACTGGGTATGGGGCCAAATAGGTGTGCTCAGTTGTAGAACTCCATTTGGTTATGTGCTTATAATTTGTACAGTTCTGTGACTCTACCAATTAAATGTTTAAAATTTGCAGCACAATAGAATGGAATACTGTGTTCGAAAATGTTTTCTTTTTAAACCATGTAATATGTACAGGCAGGAAGGAAATGACAATTTGTACTATAGCATAATATAAACAGTATACTATACATAAAGCATTATAGTAGCAATAGATACTAAGAAAGCTGGAATAAAACTAGTACTATAACAATATTTGTTGTAACAGCAATAATGTCCAGATAAGGGTTGTGGCTTTGGTGTGGTTGTTGGATGCTTTGCTGTTGTTGTTCATTTTGTAATAATGACTGATGTGTTTGCCTGGTTTAGGGAAACAATAGAAGATGCTATAAGCAAAGTCATAGAGATGTGAAGCACAAAACTGGGAAGGAGAGGAGGGGAAAACATTTTTTGAAAAATGAAGGAGAGGGCAAGGTCAAATAGAGGATTGTAAGGAGATGGGGGAGAGAAAGCCTGCTAGGAAGGGCTCTTCCTAGCCGAAACTGCCAACCCATTGTGTAGTAGAGCTGATTAAAAATCTTCTCCTTCACCAAGCCTCTCAGGTTTGGTTATTCAAAATAATTCGCAGTTAATACTTGAGTTTTATTAGTTTTGTTCAAGAATCTAGTTTTAATGAAATTGTCATTAACACAGTAGCCTCACTCTGCTGTAGCAGATGCAGCACACACTTAAATTCCCGGTCTCTACCGATTACATTACCGTTCTCTAATGTGCACAGCCCGCCGCGGGTCCGCTTTAGTGAGGACAAATAATACACCTCACTACGTTTTAGAGTCAAATGGGGCGGGGGGAATACTTTAACAGAATTAAACACGGCCCTATTGTAATGTACGTGATTTTTCTTGTTTACTCTTCATTTCACAGCCCTTTGTGTAAGGCAGTTATTTTGTGGTGGAATTTATTTCACTTACTGAGTTCGTAAGTTGAAGTTTATGAAAGGGTGGATTTTTTTCCATTGAAGTTCTACAAAGGTTCCATTTAATGTTTTTGAGATGCGGTTCTGATTGCAATGTGCCCTCAATATTTTATTTGAACGACTAATATAGCTTTGTATATTAAGTTGAAGTGCAAGTGTTTTTATTTTCGCTGTTGAGCTGTCAGGGGGAGTTTCTCCCGATTCCAAAAGTCGCAGTCGTTATTCCACCACGTTTATTTAAAATAATAACCCGAATCAGATTTCTACCGGGGCTTCTCAGGGGCTCGCCTTTGAGCAGCCTTCTTGTAAGCAGCCTGGCTGCAGGAGTTGGGCTGGTCTGAGAGTGCTCCGTGGCACTAGGACCCAGGGGGCTCCTGTGAGCGGATCTTGGGGCCAGATTGCAAATTCGCGGTGACTCAGTCTGGTCAGCTCCTGGCGCTCGAGGCGGCTGCGGCACACAGCACAGGCACGGCGGACGTTGGCGCGGAGCTTAGGAGCAGTCCGTCCGGGTTTCGGGTCCGGGCCTCGGTTGGAGCTGGGGCTGGGGCTGGGCGGCAGACGGTGGGCCGAGGGCGGACGCTCAGCGGGCCTACGCGTGGGACTAACATCTGCTCGTCTCTTCCTGTGTCTGGCTTTATTTGCAGCAAACCAAGATGGAGTATGAGTGGAAACCTGACGAGCAAGGGCTTCAGCAGATCCTGCAGCTGCTCAAGGAGTCCCAGTCCCCCGACACCACCATCCAGAGGACCGTGCAACAAGTATCCTTGCCGTGCGGCCGGGCCTCGCGCCGCCGCCCGCCGCCCCTCCGGGCCGCGGCCCCCACCCCGCCGGCCTCGTGCACGCGGCCGCAGCCCGCCAGGCCCGCCACCGCCGCATGGGGCTCGGCCGCCGCTTCCGGGCCGCCGCCGGGGAGGCCACACGTGCCGCACCGCCACGTCCCCGCCGCTGAGCGGGAGCGGCCGGACCCACACAATGACCGGCGGGGCGGGAGCGGCGGGCCTGCGAGCGGGGCCGAGCCGGGCGGCAAGACGCGGCCGGGGGTGGAGCTGGCGCGGGGTTTGAACTGTCGGGAGGGCCCGGGGCTTTCTCCGGCGGCGCCTGAATGGCCGGCGACTCTGTGGTGCTCGTGGGAGCACCTGTTGCAGCCTCCTTGGCGCTCCAGTGAGGTTTGCAAGTTAAAAGCTTTGACCCAAGGCTCCATGGACTACAGCTACCCAAGGGGCTGCTGTGTGTTGGGTGCTGGCGTAGAGGTCCTATTGCCACAGTTGCAGAAATGTACATTTGCAGGGTGCACAGAGGGAGAGCTACAGGCTCCAGAAGGGAAACGCAGATGGCAGCCTCTTACCCTGTTAATTCTTTAACAACTTAGATTTGTTGTGTTCACACCAGATTCCCTTGTAATGCTTTCCAGTAAGGAGCAAAATCACCTAATAGGGAATTTAGTAAATTAAAGATCCTGGTGTTGAGCTTATTTCATTTTTTAAAAAGTTCACAGAAGTGACGTTACAAGAGGGTTTCAAGAAGTACTGTATTGCTGTAACCTCAGCACTCCAGTAGATAGAAGACGAGTATGACGCTGCCCGTCTAAAAGTGGATGGAATAGTGACGTAGATCTCTGTGGATTGTTTAAAAAGCCGTTTTGTTTGAATACCTTTTGATACTAGGGAAAATAGTAGTTTTGGGTATAGTGGAGGTTTTATCTGAACATGCTGTGGATCAGTCTTAATTTTGTGTTGTCATAGTTCCTTGGGCGGTAAAAGTTGAATAAAATGTAACTATTACTTTACAAAATAATGAAATTGGCACGTCCAGAATTGCATTGTAATTTCTGTAGCACTGAGTATTTTAGTTTCTTGTTTTAAATACCTATTGTATACCAAGTATGGTGGCAGTCCAGTAGTCAATGTACAGGTTACTCCGGGTATTGAGAGCATATTATGTTCTGTGAGAAAGAACAAATTAATCAAGCATGGTCGTGCCACCCCTGTGATCACAGCTTGTGGGAGGTTAGAATGCACACGATGGCCTGTTCTTTTGTGTCCTTAGCATAGAGCAGATTTGTTCTGTTAGGCACACACACAGGCGCGCGCGCGCGTGTGTGTGTGTGTGTGTGTGTGTGTGTGTGTGTGCGCGCATGTCTTAAGTTGTATGGAAGCATACTTTATCAGGAGATAGTAATGAACATTAACATCAGCATGCTAAGAATCCTTGTTTCGGCTTTACTAGGAAAAAGTAGTTACATTTTGCTAGAATTTACATAGCAACTCTAGACATTTTAAGGCCATTTCTAGTATGTAAAAGGCCTATTTAGTGTACCTAGTTTATTTAATAATTTAGATTTCTTTAGTAAAAACATTTTAATCTCTGTGGGTAAAACACCCCTAGCAAGCATATTACAGATTGAGAGTAAGAGCTTGAAAGATTTAGAGCATCACATCCTGGCAGTTAGTGTCCGTATGTGTTGTGTCTTGGGAGGAGCAGGGCTGATTTGATGACTTCGTGTCTGGGAAGGATTGGTGTGGAGATGTGCATAAATGGCATGCTCTGCTTTTATATTCTAAAAACAAATGACTCAAAAAGAGCCATCTTGTTCATTTCCTCAAAAGCTCTTAAGCTCAGAAAGTACTTTCAAGTTTGATTTAATACGAAATATTATTCTTAGGAAAAGTGGAAGGCTAAAAATTAATTAGATTTTAAAATGCCTAATTTCTTTCTCAGTAGATTATACAGAGAAGTTTCCTTAACTACTGTTTGTTCTAGAAACTGGAACAACTCAATCAATATCCAGATTTTAACAACTACTTGATTTTCGTTCTTACAAAATTAAAATCTGAAGGTAAGCAAAGCTTAACTAAAAATGTCCAATACTATTAAGATCTTTATGCTGCGAATCATGACTGTCAGAGGATTTCATTTTGCCATCTAATGGATGGGTGTCAGATGTGCTTTCTGGAGTTACTACCTCTGGTATTTAGATGGGTAAGTACCGTTCTCTTGCTAACTGGATGCTGATGTAAGTTCCCTCACTGTTTGCAAAATGAAAAATGGGTTGCACAGTCTGTCTTGGTGTTTGTACCTGAGCATAATAAAGAGTGACTCTTTAAAGCATGTGCAGATTAAATGAAGGACTTAATAGTTACCTGGATGTATGTGTATGCTCGTTATAGGAAAACATGACAAACCATGCAGCCAAAATGAAAGCACTGCCAGTAATTGTCTTTGAACTTAACTTCTGACTGTATACTATCTCAGTTATTTACAAATGGAGTCATTAACTGTTACAATTTTCATTTTAATTACTCTCTTTAAAATGACACGGTCTTTAATTGTTCCTAATACATGCCATGTATCGTTCTTGACTTTATTTCGCTGCTTCTTTTGTCAGACTATTAGTTTGTGGGAAACATGAATGAAACAAATAATGATCATTGCTCTCGCCGAGCTCAAAGGACAGTGAGAGCTGCTTTTGATGGCGTTTGGGTGTTGAATGTCTCTTCCGAACGCACTGCAGACACTCACACAAGTATCGACAGTTTTCTGGCTTCTAAACAAGAGCCTTAGCTCTTGTTTGGCAGTGCTTGTCTTAGAAGCCATAGTAAGAACACTGCTTTGTAGAGTAAGCTCTGTCTGGACTCTTAAGGCATAGAACCTATCTTGCTTCTTGCAGCTGGAAAATGTCTGCTAGATATTCAGGTCCTATAAGATCTGAGCTCCAGAGCCTAGTGTATCATGGAAGGTTTTAGTGAGTTTTCTGGGTTTTATAATTGAAAGACATAAACATTTTAAAACAATCTAGGTTTTAAACTAGAAATTCTTTTAGTATATCTTTTACAGTCAGTGATTCTTATTCTGCTTTGGTGAATACTTGGGAATAGTATTTTTCTTACTATAGAAAACTCACATACTACTGATCAGTAATCACTTGGCTGGAGGTGTAGTTCATTTTACAATAGAATGTGTGAAGCCCTTAGCTCTGCAGACATCCCCTCATCGCACACATCTTTTTTGGTGTGTGGTAGAGTTGAGACAGTCTTTCTGTTGAGCCCTGGCTGTCCTGGAACTCATTCTGTAGACCAGTCTGGTTTCATACTCAGATCCACCTGCCTCTGCCTCCTGAGGCCTGGAGTTAAAGGTGTGTGCCACCAAGGCTGGCTAAAATTCAGTGTTCGTTTGTTTTGATTTGGTTTTGGTTTTTGTTTTTTTTTTTTTTTTTTTTTTTTGTTAATCATTCTCTTATATAAGATATCCCAACCACAGATCCTCCACTTCCCTCAGATGAGCAGGCATCAAATAAACATGGCAAACTACAATAAGACTAAGCCCATAACATCACATCAAGACTGCACAGCACAACCCAGTAGGAAGAAATGGGTCCCACAAGTAGGCAAGAGTCAGGGACAGCCTCCATTCCCACTATCAGGATATCCACAAGAATGGCTAGCTACTCAGCCATAGCATATATGCAGAGGACCCAGGTTAGACTCCTATAGGGTGCCTGATCGCTCCCAAATTCCCATGAGTTTAACCTCCTGGTATGTCCCTAAACCCTCTGTTTCTTCCAATTCTGAAACGTTCATCCTCCCCTCTGCCTAAGGTATGTCTGCATCTGCTCCCATCAGTTGGCTGGATGAAGTCTCTGGTCTCTGATGATTCTACTAGGCTCTGGTCTCAGCACACTCAGTCAGCAGGACACTCTCTGTAGGTTGAAGGTTTTGTGGCTGGGTTGGTGTCCCAGTTCCTCCACTTACAGTGTTTCCTGTTTACAGAAGATTGGTGTTCAGGCCCCTGTCCCCCATTACTAGTAGTGTACTAGGGTTACTCCTGTAGAGTCCATGGAGACTACATTACACTAGGTTTCCACCTATCCCCAAAATGTCCCCCAGTACCAGTCAGTTCTTTTAGAATTTTCTCCCTCTCCCCAACCTGATCCCTCTTATAAAATACACTTACAAATGAGATTCTGCTCTGTAATTGTTTAAATTTTAACCAGTTGGCTCTCTATCTTTTTCTTACACTAATTCCAAATAAGCTGTTACAGTATTATACTTTTTAATTTTAGACTTTCTTGTCATGTAAAGATACTTTTTTCTTGATGATTGATTGATTGATTTAATATATGTGAGTATGCTGTAGCTGTCTTCATACAGACCAGAAGAGGGCATCGTATCTCATAACGTGGTTGTGAGCCACCATGTGGTTGCTGGGAATTGAACTCAGGACCTAGAATAACAGTCAGTGCTTTTAACTGCTGAGCCATCTCTCCAGCCCATAAAAATACTTGTTAGAAAATACATAACTCAATAGTGGACAGAATCTAGACTCTGAATTTTAGAGACAGCTAACCTATTCCCCATCCAGACCCGTTAAATTATACACCACAAGATTCACATTTTCTTGACCTAACGTCTATTTTGTCTATTTTAGGCACCTTTCAAAGAATATAGTGATAGTTTTGTGTTTTTTGTAAAACTTTTATTTCTACTTTTGCTATTGATAAATTTATTTCCTCTCAACCCAGAAGAGAGTGCCAAACCTAATTTTTATAAGAAAGAAAGCCAGCCGGCATCTATTGTTAGCATTATGGCCATATATATATTATAGAAGGAATATGGCTTTGTCTTTTAATGAAGATGTTTATTTTTCCTGGTTGTCCTGGAACTCCGTAGACCAGGCTAGCCTCAAACTCAAGAGATCCACCTCTCTGCCTCCCCAGTGCTAGGATTAAAGGCATCCACCACTACTGCCTAGCCCTTCCATGAAGTTTTAAAGTTAGAATTTTAATGTTGTATTTTAAGCCTCTCCTTGAAACATGTTCTAATTGGAAATAGAAAGATGTGTTGCTGAGAGCCCTTAGTCTCCACTGCTTTGGTGAGATAAGAGTACGGTGTTTGTGCTGAGAAACCGTTCTTTTCGTAGTCAAAATGCAGAGCACACACTAACTAGAACAGGTAGTTTCCTTGTTAATGAGGTGGGTCAAACAGTTATAGTACAGTAACTTTTTGGGGTTTTTTTTTTTTTTTTTTTTTGGTTGTTTGGATTTGGTTTTTTGAGACAGGGTTTCGCTGTGTAGTCCTGGTTGTCCTGGAACTCACTCTGTAGACCAGGCTGGCCTCGAACTCAGAAATCCGCCTGCCTTTGCCTCCCAGAGTGCTGGGATTACAGGTGTGCGCCACCACCGCCCGGTGTATAGTAACATTTAATACATGAGCTTTTACACTTTCTTATTTGTGTGTGTTTTTCTGTCTGGTCTGTTGGTGTGTGCTGTGTGCCTGGATGCCCTTGGTAGGTCATGAAGTTAGGTGGTTGGGAGCCACCTATATGATATGGGTGCTGGGAGTCGTGCTTGGGCCTTCTGTCTTCTGATTGTAGCAAATGCCACTTAGCCACTGATCCCTCCCCAGCCCCTGTGGTTTCTGCAACTTGTAATAAGGAGGGTCATACAATAGAGTGCAGCAGAGAATGTGTTGACGAGTTACTTCCTGCAGGTAGATCATTTGCCTTGCCACTCAGTCCTTGTACACGACTTCATTTTGAGACAGGTCTCTAGCCTGGTTCTTGACCAAGCTGACCTGCCCACATAAAGGTGTGTGCCTCCACACCTGACCAATAATTTCAGATAATTCCAAACTCTGAAATAACAAGTAGATAAAACAAAGCCATCAACATAAAGTAAAGGCATATGTTATCATACTTGGCTTGTGTTTTATCACTTGACTTCAGTTTCAATTTCTTATGTGTTGTGAGGATTAAATACCATAGAGTGTTAGTGTATAACAAACATTTAGAACATGTCACGATTCTCGTGTCATTTGTTAGCACCAGCAATGAATTAGTCTTTCAGAAGAGAAGTATGAGCGTTAAACTACTTTAAAGTCAATTTATTTTTAATGCTTTGGGAGGGAAACTTTTGTTTTACGGTGTCCCACTCCCAGACAAGTGAAAAACATTGCAGTCATATTGAATGAAAGTGATCCTATCTAGATCTTTTCTTTGCTTTTTGTTTTCCAACCTGGAAGGTCTTTGTTTGTTTGTTTGTTTGTTTGTTTGTTTCTTCTCAGGAACAGTTTTCTTTCAATGAGACATTTAGCATTATATAAAAATATTTTAGATTGCCATGTTCTGAATGGGAGCCACTGGTATACCACTAAGCATCTTAAAAACTGACTGAGCAGTTTCTTTCTCCAGAGAATTACTTTGAAAATGTCAGTAATGTCAAAGTTGAGTAGCCCTGCACCGTAAAATATAGAGCTGCTTTTTGATAATTTGTAATTTTAGCCAAAAGAAATTGGAATCAATCCTTGAATGTAAGTGGTTTTTAAATAACTGCTGTTGAAAATGGATGGTGAAAGAGCATGACTTTAATCCCAGAGGCAGAGGCATGCAGATCTCTGAGCTCCAACATGGCCAGGGCTACAGAGAGAAACCCTGTTTCAGAAAACAACCAACAAGTGGCTGGTTTTGACCTCCTGAAACAGAATTCCTTTAACATTTAGTGCTTTCTTCCAGATGAGCCCACACGGTCATTGAGCGGTCTGATCTTGAAGAACAATGTGAAGGCTCATTTTCAGAACTTCCCGAACGGTGTAACAGACTTCATCAAGAGTGAATGTCTAAATAATATTGGGGACTCCTCTCCGCTGATCAGAGCCACTGTTGGTAAGCAAGCCGTGTCACAGAAGCCTTGCTTGTGCTGAGTTCAGCTGGGATGGACGCATAGCCTGTAATGTCCTTGTGTATAGCGTTCACTGGCAGTAATGGCTCCGTTCGGCAGAGAAGCCATGTCACTGGCTGCTGACTAGTGAGGTTGTTAGAATGGGGCATCGAGGACAGACAGGCACCCAGCTTTCTCTGAGAGCGTGTGCATAGGGATTCCTCCTTATTGTCTAATGCCTTGGGTCATTTTGGTATCACTCTCTAGGGTACAGCATCAGTCTTATGTAGAGAATCCTAAATGTTTACTCTTGCAATACTAGTCTATGTCTGCTTCAATGACAGGGTTTTCTGTCTTTGTTTTTAAAGTCTTTTCAGTGTGCTTCTTGTTTTCAGGGATTGAAACTGTTATACAATAGTAAATCAAATTTGTATTTCTTGATATCATTTCATAAAGTCTGTATGGTTCTTGTTTTCTTTTTTTTTTTTAAGATTTATTTATTTTATGTATACAGAGTACACTGTTCCTGTCTTCAGAAACACCAAAAGAGGGCGTTGGATTCCATTATAGATGGTTATGAGCCACCATGTGGCTGCTGGGAATTGAACTTGGGTTTTTTGGGAGAGCAGTCAATGCTCTTAACCCCTGAACCATCTCTCCAGCCCCTTAGGTCTCATTTATAGTATGTACCTGGTACTCTGATTGTGAGAGGCCACCGTTGAGTATAGCCAATGGTTTCTAATCTAGCTTAAGATGTAAGTGTTTCCAAGTGATGTCTGGGATACATACAGTTAAATAATAATTGTGAGTCCAGATTGGATGCGGATAGAACAGCTAAAGCAGTGGTTGGGGTGTGAAGTGAGTGTGTCCATTTAGCTCGTCGGGTTTCTTTACCTTTGTCTGCAGTTTAAGTATCCTTGGGGTTTTGGAACATTCACATATTTTGCCAGTTGGGCACCTTTACCAGAATTCACATTACTATAAAATCTGAATGTCCTGAGACAATCTCACTGTATTTCTAGATGGCCTCACTGTGAAACTCACTATGTAAACCGGGCTAACAAAGAACTCAGTGAGATCTCCTTGCTTCTGCCCCCCTCACTACTGGGGTTCAAGGCATGAGCCACTATAGCTGGCTTATAATTTCTCTCTCTCTCTCTCACACACACACACACACACACACACACACACACACACACACACACACGTTCTCCTGCTGTTTTGATGCAGAGTAAAGATGGCACAGGAAGCAGGCTTTTGTTGTTGTTTTGCTTCTGGAACATAAGCATATTGTAAGATGATGGTTTCCAAGAAATCTGGAATTTTTGTTATTTTTTAAATTAGTTAATCTTAGTTCACATGAGAAAAGATTTTAAAATCTTAAGATGTATTTTGAGATGGGATCTTGTTTTCTGTTCATTCTCCTGAGCTTTAGCTGCAGGCATATTCCCACTGTACCCAAATTTAATTTCTTCCTCTCTCTGTGTCTTACATATTATAAATCATGTCAAAATTTATTTGGAAGATATTCCTTTTTAATGGTTGTATGCTAATCCACTCGCTAAATTAATTGCTTGTCTTATCAAATAATACATGTCTTGTTTGTAATGTTACTGTTTTAATTATACTAATGGAAAACTTTATCAAAGATTCATATAGAACTAACTTTATTGGCCAAAATATTTTAAATTCTTAAGAGGTTAAGTAGGTAAATGTTATCAAACCCAATTATAGTTCTCATATTTGTTTTGTTTGGTTTTGTGAGATAAAGTCTCAGATAGTCCAGATTGGCTGTGTACTTGATCCTCCTGCTTCCTTTTCTTGTGTTGGACTTACAGGCATATGACACTACCTCCAGCACTCAGGGGGGGAGTACATTCAGGAGTAGATGGATTTATGGGAATACATAAGTTGGAGTTTGTCAGTCTTTCAACATTCCTTAATGTTTCCCAAGCAAAGGGAATGCCATTCAGGTTGTGTCTCTTTTGTACATTTGGTTTCTCTGAAATTTTACTTGGTTTTTGTTCTTGTTTGGTTGGTTGATTGGGAGTTTTTAAGACAGGGTTTCTATGTGTGGTCCTGAAGGACCTCTAGATGAGGCTGGCCTAGAGCTCAGACATCTGCTTGTCTCTGTCTCCAGTGTTGGAGTTACAGCTGTATCCACTGGGTGTGGCTCTGCTTCCACAGCTTTAGCAAGCACAGAATCCTGTGCTCTTTTCTATTTTAGCATGAGGAAAGACTAACTGACATGAGCAAGGTCTTGGTACCAAATTGATTCTCACCAACAGGCCAGGGCAACTCTTATGAAGGAAATTATTTCGTTTGGGCCGGGTCACAGTTTCAGAGGTTTCATCCATTAGCATTGTGGCTGAAAGTGTGGCAGTGTGCAGGTAGGAGGTGCTAGACAAGAGCTCTACGACTGATGTGCAGGCAGCAAGGAGACTGTTCACAGAGCATAACTTGAGCATTTAAGACCTCAAAGTCCTGCCTCCATAGTAACATACTTCCTCTAACAAGGCCTCGTCTCCTGAGAGTCCCACTTCCTATGGCCAAGCATTCAAACACATTGAAACCTGTTCAAATCAGCTCAGGGTCTTATAAAGCATGTGGACACGCTGGATTGTTCTCCAGGGCGGCATCCATCTGCTTATTTCCCTGCTTGTAGTCGTTGACTGTTATTCCTGAATTCCTGTGCAAGTTAGAAGGGTGTTCTTAGTTTTTATTTCTTCTCTTGTTTTGTTTTGTTTTGTTTTGAGCCAGGGTTTTTCTGTGTAGCCCTGGCTGTCCTGCCTTGCTCTGTAGATCAGGCTAGCCTTGAACTCAGAGATCTTCCTTTCTCTTGGGTCAAAGATATGCGCCAACACTGTTTGTCTTATTCTTAGCTTTTTGATGGATCTTTTATTATGAATCTTACAGATTCATAAGTTCATTGTTCAGTGGTAGAACTTCTGAGGGCTTTTTGGTGTCTTTGTTTCCTTGTAGGTGATTTTCATGAAATTTTGTTAATTTTAATTAATGGAAGTATCATAGGTATTATTAAAAAAGCAAATTGTAGCCGGGCGGTGGTGGCGCATGCCTGTAATCCTAGCACTCTGGGAGGCAGAGGCAGGAGGATTTCTGAGTTCGAGGCCAGCCTGGTCTACAGAGTGAGTTCCAGGACAGCCAGGGCTATACAGAGAAACCCTGTCTCAAAAAAACCAAAGCCAAAAAGCCAAAAAAAAAAAAAGCAAATTGTAGGGTTTTTCTACAGATGTTTGGTAAGTTAAAAATTGGAGGAAACATGCAATGAGATGAAAAGCATCTGTTTTATGCTGTGATACACACCCCACACATCCCGGTGCAGAGGTGATGGTGACTGAGATTGCAGTCTGGGTCTCTTGGTGGATTTGAAGTGTGTGTTGTACACATGCCTCGCAGTGCAGTATGCTTCAAATTTGTGTTGTCTTTCTAGGTATTTTAATTACAACCATAGCCTCCAAGGGAGAACTGCAGAATTGGCCTGATCTCTTACCAAAACTCTGTAGCCTGCTGGATTCCGAAGACTACAACACCTGTGAGGTACCACTGTTTGTCTTTTACAGCATGGGTTAACTCTGGGAAAGTGCTTCTGAAATGGACAACTTCGAACGCAAATCCTGAAGCTTCCTTCTCTGGGAATAATATGACAAAAATCTGTTTCCTATAAGGAAATACTTTGTCTTTCTAAAGTTATTCTTAAGTGTTACATGCATGTGATTAACAGATGTTTATACTACATTTATTTAATCAATTAATTTTTAATTGTATGTGTGGAAATGTTTTGCCTGTGTATATATGTTTGTGCCATACATGTGTCTGATGCTCTCAAGATCAGGTCATCAGATTTCCTTAAAACTGGGGTTGGTAATGGTTTTGAATTACTGTATGGGTGCTGGGAACCAAACTTATATCCTCTGCAAGAGTAACAAGCACTCTTAGCCGGGAGGTAGTGGCGCATGCCTTTAATCCCAGCACTTGGGAGGCAGAGGGCAGGTGGATTTCTGAATTCAAGTCTAGCCTGGTCTACAGAGTGAGTTCCAGGACAGCCAGGGCTACACAGAGAAACCCTGTCTTGAAACAAACAAACAAAACCCAAACACTCTTACCTTACCAGCCTCTAGCTGATGTCTCACATACTTAAATAAACTGAAATTTACCAAAGCACCAGACCATAAGTTGTTCTTCTCTAAATTAATGACATACAATAAAAGGCTCAAACATTTTTTAATCATATAATAATTCTGATTCTGATCTTGATTTAGTTTCTTGGAGTTTGTTTGTTTGGTATATGGGTTGCTTATTTCTTGCCACTGAAAAATTATATAAAACTACAAAACTATAATATATGTTTGGGGAAATGAAGAAAATGTTTGGATTTGTTTTTTGTTTGTTTTGCTTTGTTTTTTGAGACAATCTCATTAGCCACCCCACCAAATGCTGGGATTATAGATGTGAGCCACCATGCCCACTTAGAGTTCCTTACTCAGAGAGTCTTGATGAGTACTGATGTATTTGACTTACTAGCAGACAGAATCAATCTCCCTCCCTCCCAAGACAGAATCTCACAGTGTAGCTCTGGGTGGCCTAGAACTAGCTTTGCTTCTGAGTGAGAGCATGAAAGCCATCATGGGGTAGAACCAGTTTAGAGCCTTGGCTCTAAAGCAGCACATCTTGGAGATATAAAAGAACAGGGCGGCATGAAGTGTTTTTATGACGAGCCTGGCCTGTCAAAGGAGCAGCGACCTGGGGAAAAAGAGAGATTTTGTCAAAGCAGTCTCTTAAATCACTCTTTAAAAACTTAATTCTCAGGGCTGGAGAGATGGCTAGTGGTAGGAAGTACTGGCTACTCTTCAGAGGACCCGGGTTCAATTCTCAGCACCCACATGGCAGTACACAATCATCTGTAACTCCTGTTCCACAGATGAATGCAGGCAACCAATGCACATTAAATAAATCTTTCAAAACAAAATGTAGTTCTCGGATATATGCTGCAATCCCTAGGAGATAGGGTGGCATAGTTTAAATGGCACTTTGATGTTTGGTGAATATAAAAGATGAGATATAACCAAGCAATTTCTGGGAACAAATGTTTAAACTATACTAATGGTAAATTGTAAGATGTGCTAAAGATGTAGGCTTTCTAGATGTTGGTTCGGAATAATTCCTAAATACTTGTTTTTAGTGGAAATTTGGTCAGTTTGTTGTAGTTGTTGTTGTTGTTTGCTTGGTTGGTTGTTTCTGTTTTGGTTTGTATTTTCTCTTTTTTCCTTATCTTTTTGAAAATGTATTTATCTGCCAGACAGTAATGGGTGGCACAAGCCTTTAATTCCACTGTGGAGGCAGAGGCAGGTGGCTCTGTTTTCGAGGCCAGTCTTGTCTACAGAGTGAGTTTCAGGCCAGCCAGGGATACAAAATAAATAAAGAAAACCAAACAAATATTTTCTTTCTTACTTTTTTTTTAATTGAATATAATCTTCATTACATTTCAAATGGTAAAACCTTTCCCGGTTTCTTCCCTCCCCGAAAATCCCCAACCCCGCCTCTACCCCCCCTTCCAATCCCCAACCCCGCCTCTACCCCCCCCCTTCCGCCTCCAAGTATATGCCCCTCCACCTGACCCACTCCCCAAATATTTTCTTCTCTATTATTTTGGGTGGTTGGTTGGTTGAAATTGTTATTGCCACAATAGGAAACAAGTGAACATTTGACTTTAGTCAGTTGCCTTTTAAAAATATAACTTGTGTGCAAAAATCTATTTTAAGATAGCTAAAACCTATACAAAGTTGCCATGCTAAATCTAAGACTGACTTTACAGTTTTGATAACATTTTAAGTTTGAATTCCAAAATTTAGCTTTTGAGGTATTGTAAATTCTAAAAAGAATTCTAGAATATAATCAGCTTAAAAGGCTGTAGTTTTTGTTAGTACTGTTATAAAGGAACTGCTGGAGTTGTGTACCAAGCTGCTAGTAATGGAAGCAGAGTAAAGTAACTGACCTACTAAGTTATGTATTTCAAAGTAAATGAATGTTACGGTGATTATTTCTATGAAAAGGTAGCTTTATATTCATTTTCGCACTTAATAAAAATTTAAATATGGACTTAAAATTGATGAGAACATCTCAGTGGAATTAGATAATGAAATTAGATGATATTTATAACTAAGCAAAATATTTTCCACTTTTAACTTATTTAATGCTAGAATTTAAATGTATCATTAGGATATTTTAATAGTCTGAATTTAAGTTTTATAAAGCATGTGTGGGCAGAGAACATATCTAAATTATTTCACACATGTTTGGTTTTTTGCTTTGTTTAGCTTTGTTCTAAACTTTAACTTTTTCTTGCTGTGTTGTCTAGACAGGTCTCAAACTAGTTAGTGATCTGCATGTCTCAGTCTTGTAGAGCTAGGATTACAGATCATGTGCTGGCTAGTTGATTTCATGAATTCCAATATTGCAAACTTGTCTTCCAGGGAGCATTTGGTGCCCTTCAGAAGATATGTGAGGACTCTGCGGAGATTTTAGACAGTGATGTCTTAGATCGCCCTCTCAACATCATGATACCCAAGTTTTTACAGTTTTTCAAGCATAGTAGTCCCAAAATAAGGTATGTATATAGTGGTATTGGTTGGCCATTCTTTTGTTTAAGACCAAAATTAGTTTAGGAAAATTTCTTAAGTTATCTGCCTTGTCACATCCAAACACCTTCTCCTGTAGCTGAGTAGCTAGAATTCTCCCAGTGTGACGTTGGCACACCCGTATCCATTGAGGTGAACAAACAGGATGTCCTCTTGACTGCATACCCCTATCTCCAGGTCTAATTCTGTGTTCTTTTGCTTTTCGTCCTGTGATAGGTAAATTGTAATGAAAACATGTTTTCATTGAGTTGTTCGCTATTGTTACTTTAAAGGTGTTGCATCTAATTGCAGAGAGTAGGGCTCATTTAAACACAGAGGCACCGAAACCTTGTAGTATATCCTGAAATGACATAGGCTTATGTGGTGACTCCTCAAGTTTAATCTAAACTGGTACCCTTTCTTCACCTTAGCAATCACAGACTTTTTTTTATTCGATATATTCTTTATTTACATTTCAAATGATATCCCCTTTCCTTTATCCCCCTCCCCAAAGCAATCACAGATCTTAAAATGATGCCTGCCGTGTAATGGTGAAAATACTGTATTTGAAGATAAATTAGCCTTGATTAGCATATTGCAATCAGTTTCCCTAGCAAGTTGCAATTACAGTGCGTTGATGGAAGTATGTGACTCTGTAATGTCTCCTTTTTTTTTTGAGCTGTTGAACTTGTTGCCTTTTGTTTTGGTGTGAGGTTGGTTGACTTTCATAACTTGTTAAGGAAGGTGTTGCTGTTTCTGCTTAATCCGTTCCCTTAAGGTTTTTTTTTTTCCCCTCAATGCTTCATGTATTTTCGTAGAATAAACAGATGTATTGGCATATGAATAAGAATCATTGCCTAGAAGTAATCAGCCACTCCGGGGTAAAGTAACTTGATATATAGCTAGTAGTTGTGCTTTGGTATTGTATCTCACATACTTGTTTCAACTGTGACCAGATAGTTAACTTGAATTTGTTTGTTGGTTAAATTCTCCATTTATGTTATTTTTGTACAGCTCTTTCTTTCATACTGTCCTTCCCCTCTCCTCTGGTCCTCTTTGTACATTGATGTGTTTCACGTGTATATTTAAATTTACACCTAGCTTCTGCATATGAACCTGTGTGGTGGTTTCTCTGCATAGGGCCAACTTTACTTTCACACCTATCTCAAATGTCATACGCTTATGCTTCACAGCTCTGTGAACATAATTGCAATTGGTGTGTCAGAGAACATGGATATGGGGTGCCTCTAGACTTAGAATCTTGTATGTGCTTGTGTGTGTGTGTGTGTGTGTGTGTGTGTGTGTACCAAGCATGGTACATCTGGGCTATATAGTGGTTCTGTTTTCAGTCTTTTTGAGGAAACTATTGATTTACACGGTTGCTGTCACCATCATCAGCAAAAGTAGTTCCTGTTCTTAGTGTCCTTGACAGCATTTGTTGTAAGTCATTTTGTAAGTGATAGCCATTCCAGTAGGGGTAAGGTGAAATCTCAGTGTAGTTTTAATTGACATCTCATTAATGTCTAAAGATGTGCAACATTTTCCAATACTTATTGATCATTTTATAATTCTTTGAGAGCTGTCTCTTCAGTTCATTATCCCATTTAGTGATGTGATTTTTGTTTTATTTTTTTGAGTTCTTCATATTCTGCATGTTGGTGTGTAGTTGTCAAAGATTTTCCCCTATTTTCTATGCTGTTTTTCTCTAGCAGTTTCAGTTCTCAGGTCTTACATTAAGGGCATTGATCCATTTTGAATTGATCTTTTTTATAAATTGTGAAGTATGGATCTAGTTGGTCATTAGTGTGCAGGTCCCAGTTTCCCCAGGGACATTTGGAGAAGAGGCTCCTTCTCCGTGTTTGAGACCTGTGCGACAAGTATGTTTGTTTCTGGGCCGTGTTGTATGTACTTCATGGGTGTTGTGTGTGTGTGGTGCACTTGCTATTGCGGTGACTCTATTGTAATCTGAGACAGGTATCGTGCTGCCTTCAACACCACCCTGAGCTTAGGGTCCTAGGACTGACTGTCCATTGTCTGTGTGACTCTGGATGATTGTGAATGTAAGTTAGTGCTTAGAATTTTATCTGCTTCCTCATTTTAACCACCAAGTGTTCTATAAACAAGTTCTTAGTGTTAATTTGGATATTATAAGTGGCTTTTCTCTTTGGATATCTGTTTAAACATAGTGCTTCCTTGACCTTGGTTTTTGTTTATTTGGTTTTATAACATTTTATTTTGGAGGCTGGAGAGATGGCTCAGTGGTTAAGAGCACTACTGTTCTTTCAAAGGGCCTGGGTTTAATTCACAGCATTTTCATGGCGCGAGTGCAGTGCCCATGAGACCAGACAGTTGTTAGCTGCCAGGTTGATTCTGTTGGTGATATGTTCTATTTTTCCTTTTTAATTTAGTTTATGTGAAATTTTCATCTCCCACCTTTCCCCTCACCCCCACTCCTGCCAAAATCTCAGTTTGCTTAACTGAATTTCTCTCACTTTGCTTTTTTGGCTATACAGCTGAGGTTTTCATCCACTTTGCCAACTTTCTCTTCTGTGCTTCTGGCTTTCTCTAGATGGTCTCGATGATTGCTTCCCTAATTGATCTGCTTATTTATATCCTTTTTGAGGACATTGGTCGTTTTTTGTTGTTATGAGTGGAGTTAAGATCTTGGCGTCCTGTGGCCTTGTCCCTTCTCACTTCTGTGTTTCTATGTTGCAGTTTGTGCGACTCTTGCTTTGGAGACCTCTTCCTCTTTATTTAGGGATCTTATTGGGAAGTGGCCTGCTTTCGTGGGCTCAGTGAATAACCAGTTCCACTTCTTGAGGAGCAAATAAAGAGTTACAGCGGCGGCGGCAAATGGGGCATGGCAGGCACAGAGTCAGAATCAGTGGACACTCTACTCATCAGCAGAAAATAGAAAAAAGCAATGGAGTGAGTTTGTCATGAAACTAAAAATTTAGAGTAAATGTGGAAATGGTAAACAGGTCATTTGAAAGGAGGCAGGAACTCAGGGAAGACTGGCTAAGGAGTCAGGAAAGGGAAAGGAAGATTGTGGAGATTGTAAAGGGGAAGAGAGAACAGGCAGTTAAAAATAAAAGAATTCTCCAATAATGAGAAAGATGTGAACAGAATAAGATGC
Source organism: Apodemus sylvaticus (assembly GCF_947179515.1). Lineage (NCBI taxonomy): Eukaryota > Metazoa > Chordata > Mammalia > Rodentia > Muridae > Apodemus > Apodemus sylvaticus. The sequence goes on from NC_067487.1 coordinate 62,182,232, forward strand.
AAGTAAAAAGGGAAATGAAGCTAACGAAAGCATTTCAGTTATAGAAGCCGGGTGTGGCAGTGTTGCCTTTAATTCAGGCATTTGAAGGGGCAAAGGCAGGTAGGCGGATCTCCGGGTTGGAGGCCAGGTTGTTGGTCTACATAGTGAGTTCCAGGACAGCAAGGCTGTATAGAGAGCCCTAACCTCAAGAAAAACAAATCAGTAGAATTACAAAGATAAACTCATCTGTTTTAGAGAGATGGTTCAGTGTGTGCTGTCTCAGAGATCCTGAGTTCCCAGGACCTCACATACTCAGAACCATCTCTCAAGATGTGACAACTTGAGTGGCAGAGGCAAGTGGATCTTTCAAGTTTGAAGCCAGCATGATTAACAGAGCTAGTTCTAGGACAGCCAGGGATATACAGAGAAAACCTGTCTCAAACAAAAAGATGAGACACCTCAGTTTTAAAATCACAGGTATGTGTCACTCCAAGGATGCTTGCCGTCACCTGCACGTACACATACAAATACATGTACATGTGATTTTAAAACACGGGTGGAGAGATGGCTAAGTGACTGTTTGCTGCTCTTGTAGAGGACTCAGGTTTGGTTCCCAGCACCCACATAGCAACTTACGACTGCTTTTCAGAGACCTTGATGCCCTTTTCTGATCTCTGCAGACCTGTATACACATGGTATATAAAGGGTGCATTAGGGGAGGGGTGGGTACAGACACACATACAGGCAAAGCACAAGTAATACAGAAAAAAATTTAATCTTTTAAAAAAAAATTGGAAGTTTTACTAGAAGTTTTACACTAGAAAAGAATTAGATGTATTAAAATTGCCTGATGATGGTAATGCATACACAAATGCTAACTCCAAAGAGAAAAAGGACAGACAGTAGTAGCACTTGGTGTAGAGTCTCACTGGCTAATTGAATTGGAGCATGCCAGGGTATGCACGCTGTGAGGAGGACACCTGTGCCACGGGTTCTTGGCTGTCATTTCATTTTCTCTAGTTGTAAGCTGTGTGCGTGTCTCCACTTGGGCTTCCGTGGACTCCAGGGGCCCTCTGCCTCTGCCAAGTGGTTCTCCCAACTTCCTGAGAGTGTGGGAGACAGACAGGCCCTGAGATCGGCACAGGTGGAGCTCACTCCTTGGCTCCTCTGAAATCCTGCTAAATAATGTTCACCTTGCTGGTGGGATGGAGCTGTGGATGTCACATACTCCTCTGGAACTTGAGTTGAGTCTGTAAGGAACAGATAACTGGCTCCAAAGATGACTCCACCTGCAGCCATCAGAGGGTATGACCTTAATGCTCTAGAGTTATTCACAGCTATGGGTTTGGCTCAGGAGCAGCAAAGACTATATGGTGACTTTCCCTATATTCTTCTCTGCATGCACAGGGACCCTGCTGCCTTTGCCTGTGAACATCTGGCCTTTGTTCTCTCTGAAATTGTTTCCCAGAATTAATTATTGTTCATTTTGGGGCAATGGCAGGTTGAACTTAGGTCCCATGGCTTCAATTCTTTTCTGTTCTCAGGTCCCCAGGTTAGCTCAGTTTTAAACAGTAGCATCCCTCTTAGATAACACTGCTGATCTGCCCTGGCATAGAGAGCATGGCCTCAGCCAGGACTGACTGGATCTGAGCTTAGAGGGAGGCTTGTCCTGTGTGGAGGACCTGCCTTCTGCTTTCCCTCTGCCTACCACAGGCATCGGGGTCTGCAGCTGCTTTAGCTTTATCACACTTTTATTACATTTATTACATTTATTTTTTCTGAGCTTAATCACATAATTTTCCCCTTCCCTTTTTCTCCAAACTCTCCCATATACCCTTCCTTCCTGTCTTTCAGATTTCATGGCCTTTTAATTAATTGTTACAGTCACAGTGGTGAGACGTTATGGTGTAGCTTCAGATATTCCCAGGAGACACAGTCTCACCGCAAACTCTCCAGTCCTGGCTTTTACACCTTCCTGCCCAGCCCCCTTTCAGAGCGTTCCTGAGCCTATGGTGGTCTGGTACTGGACTCCACAGCTCTGCATTTTGTTTGGTTGTGGCTTTCTGTGTGGTCTATGTCTGTTGCAAAGAGAGTTTCCTTGATGAGAGTGAGGATTGACTACTTATCTGTGAGTGTAAGGACAAATAATTTACAATATATTTAGGTGCTTCTTCAAGATCTGTGACTTCATTACCCCTGGGTACTTGGCTGGGTTCCTAGTACCAGCCATGATTTCCCTGTTGCCAAACAGATCTGAAGTCCACTTAGAGAGCTGTCGGTTACTGCAGAAGCATGTGTGCCCCTGCGGCACCCTTAGTCACTGTGCCATGCAGGTTGTGGGTAGTGTCCAAATCGGACAGAGCTGTTGGTTACTGAAAGCTTGAGTGGTGCTTTCCTTAGGGAGAGGGCATTTGAATCCGTCCAGCTCAGGGTGCTGGTAAGTATACCAGGTTGTTCCCTTCCTGGGTATTATGAATAGAGCAGCAGTGAACATGACTGAGCACTATCTGGAATACGAGCTCCTCCTTTCCTTTGGGCATATTTCAGGAGTGCTATATCTGGGCAATGCAGTAAGCTCACTCTTAGCTTCTTGATCACTCTCCCAGCCAGTCTGCAATCCCATCAGCAATGAATAAGGGCTCCCTTTTCCTCCACATTCCCCCCAACTTTTATTGTAGAGTTTTTTGTTGATCTTTGCATTTGCCATTCTGACTGGTAAGATGAAATCTCAAAGTTGTTTTGATTTACTTTAATTACTAGAGGCAATGGACATTTTTAAGGTATTTCTTTGCCATTTATTTTTTAAATTCATTTAAGAACCATTGGTGATGGATTTTTTTTGTTGTTGTTGTTGTTTATATATACATATTTTGGATATTCATCCTCCTGTCAAGTGTGTGACTGGTAGAAATTTTCCTCCATTCTGTGTACTTCCTCTTTACTTAGTTGATGATTGTTTAGCTATGCAGAAGCTTTTTATTTTTTCAAGTACCACCTATCAGTAATCGTTGATCTTTATTTTGGAGCAAGTCGAATCCTATTCAAGAAGTCTTTTCCTCCACAAAGGGACTACTTGTACTCTCTTGTAGCAGTTCTGGTGTTTCAGACTTTGCATTTGCCTTTGCTCCATTTGGAGGTCTTATGCAGGTGATTGGATAGCTACCAGTCTAATTTCATTCTCAGACATGTGGATGTCCAGTTTTTCCAACACCATTTGTTGAAGGTATTTTCTTTTCTCTAGCCTATGCTTTGGCATGTTTGTCACATAAGTAGCTGAAATCGCATGTACTCATAGTTGGGTCTTTGATTTGGTTTCAGTGACCTGCATGTCTGTTCTTGTGCCAGAGGCAGATTGTTTTGTTGTTGTTGTTGTTGTTGTTGTTGCTGCTGCTTTTTTTAAAGACATATCTATATAGTCCTGGCTGTCTTGGAACTCTCTTTGTAGGCCAGGCTGGCCTCAAATTCAGAAATCTGCCTGCCTCTGCCACCCAAGTGCTAGGACTTAATGTGCGCTACACATAGAGCTCGTGTTAGTTTTGTTACCATGGCTCTGTGATGCATCTTAAGAACCTGGAATGGTAATCCTTCCAGCATTTCTCTTTTTGTTAAGAATTGTATTGCCTATCTGGAATCTTTTGTGGTTCTATATGAATTTTGGTGTAGTTTTATTTTTTTATTCTATTTATTAGAGCCTTTTATTTTCTCTTAAATCTGTGTGTATCTATGGATCTATCTCCTTCTGTCACTTTTTTGGATTTTTGGTTTTTTCAAGACAGGGATTCTCTGTGTAGCCCTAGCTGTCCTGGAACTCACTCTGTAGACCAGGCTGGCCTCAAACTCAGAAATCTGCCTGCCTCTGCCTCCCAAGTGCTGGGATTACAGGCATGCGCCGCCGCCGCCACCACCACCCGGCTCCTTCTGTCTCTTTAAGATAACCTTTTGATGTTGTTCAATATGTTCTCAGCCTTCATATGAACCCCGGTTTCTGGGTATAGACCACCACATGTCTGTAGCGTAGTGGTTCTCAACTTTCCTGATGCTGCAACCGTTTAATACAGTTCCTCATATTGTGGTGACACCAAACAATAAAATTATTTCATTACTCCTTTGTAACTGCAGTTTTACGACTGTTGGGAATCCTAATGTAAATGTCTGAAATGTAGGGTATCTGATATGCCACCCCTTTGAAGGGTTGTTTGACCTCCAAAGGGTCACAACCCAAAGATTGAGAACTGCTGCTCTGGAAGGGAGGATTCCATTTAAATAGCATGTTTTCCCCAGCTGTCTTAGTTCTATTGTTGTGAATTAAAACCATCCTAGAGGCAGCTTTCTTAATGGTTAAATAAATTAAAGCACTTACTTTGGAGCCCGTGTACAGTTTCAGAGGTTTAGTCCTTGTCGTGGCAAAAAGCATGCCGGCAGGTGCAGGGGAGCGGTACATCCTGATGCACAGGCAGAAAGAGAAGCTGGGTTTGGTATGGACTTTTGAAACCTCAAAAGTTCACCCCTAGTTACACGGTCTCCAACAAGGCCACTCCCATTCCAACAGGGCCACACTCCTAACACTTCTTTTCAGATAGTTCCACTCCCTGGTGACTGAGCACCTTAGGCTAAATAAAATATATCAGCCTAAGCAGAGGCAATCTTTCAGCTTGAAGCCAACATAGTAAAAACTTTGTCTCCAAAAAAATAAATAAATAAATAAAAGTACCTACTTTGGTTTAGAATTCTCACTTGTCAATGTAAATTCCATGTATATGTAGTTCCTTCTATGCCCTTGTTTAATGACCACAATAAACTACTGGGTTCTAGTGTGTTCTTTGAACAGGAACTTTTGAGGTTTTTAGCAAATTACATTCATTTAAAATATAGCTCATAAAAGATAGTTGGGAGTGATTGCTGCACAGCAAGGAGAGAGTGAGACAATGGAGACTTGTAAGAGTGCTGGCTTTACTTAAAATTACTGTCTGGTACATCTCAGTGCACAAGAAAGTTGTGGTGGTGTTGAGCTACTGATAAGAACAGAATGATCACAGGCTGGCTACCCAGCTTGTCAGTGTGGTAATAGAAATGATGAAAAGTTGTATCCACTAAAAGTGTAGGTTGAAGACAGACTAAATACTATCTGGCTCACACAAGTATTCCAAAATGGGAATTGGAATGGAAATATGTTTGGACTTTGCATAAGTTTGCTCTGCACTTACTAAATATTCAGATGCTTCTAAAGAAAGGACACTTAGTTTTTCTTCAATTTAAAAGTATTTTGTTCTACAGAAGAGAAACTGCACTGTAAAAAAAAAAAACATATTATTTGAGTAAGTGCCATTTGTATAATACCAAGCAGGTCTTACTCAGAAATTAAAGTGGATGGCTACATGCAGCACTGTCCTGAGTGGGTGGCTACATGCAGGACTATTCTGCCGTTCTTTTTTAAATGCTGGTGCTGCTCCTCAACTGCAGCTTCTCACTGAGTCATTGGTGGTCTACAGACTCTTAAACTCTAATGGGTACCAACACCGTAGCATCTCTAGAGATGCACATTGATTTCGTAACCTCAGTAAGCATTCTAATGTGCACCTCGGTTTTTAGGTCTCACGCTGTTGCATGTGTCAATCAGTTCATCATCAGTCGGACCCAAGCGCTCATGCTGCACATTGATTCTTTCATTGAGGTAAGACTCGGTGCTGCCGGGGGCGGACTGCCCTGGGCAGTGACTTCAGTGTATAGACAAATGGTTGTCATGGCTGGTGGTGTTAAAGTTGGGTACAGTAGTACTAGTTGAAAATAAAAGCATTCTCTATGTCCTAGAACATTGGAAATGTGGTCTAGATATAGGTTGTGGAGTGAATATATGTAGTTCTGCCTCCTGGCTTGACAGCTTAGAAGTCTTAACACACCATTCCGTTTGTATGTGCATGATTTTCCTAGTCTATGAGTAATATTTGATGCAAGCAAACACAGAATATTTAGTAAGATTGGATGCAGTTGACCTGTAACAATCCAAAGGTACACACTAAAAGAACAGTTACATACTTAGTTGACGTGGCTGTTAACTGCATTGCATGGTGGTCTTTAAATGGTCTCAGTATATAGACCAGACCATTTAGGAATAACTTTCTGTTTTTCCATTGATTTATATTATAAATATAGAGGAGTCAAGAACACTATTAACTCTTAAATACTAAATACCATCTGAGTGGCATAAACACAGAAAGAATAAGATCATGTTCCTGGGGGCACACAGAGACTGAACCACCAACTAAAGAACAATCAGGGGCTGGACGTAGGCCCTCTACACATTTGTAGCAGATGTGCAGGTTGGTCTTCATGTGGGTCCAGTAACAATGGAGGTGGAGTAGCTGTCTCTGACTCTGTTGCCTGCTGTTGGATCCCCTTCCCCTAGTTGGACTGACTCAGGCCTCAGTGGGAGAAGATGTGCTTAATCATGCTACCACTTGATGTCCTGGGGGCTGGCAGGTACCCAAGGAGGGGATTCCTCTTCTGAGGATAAGGGAGAGGGTAACGGGAGGAGGAGGGGTTTGTGAGTGCAGGACTGCGGGGAGGGCACTGCTACGCGGAGAAATAGTATAGCAGATTAGTGAAGGAGAGTACGATCATACTGTCTGGCCACAATCCGCAAGCAGAACAGTTCCCTGTCATTACCTCTTCCTGATTACAGCAAGTATAGAAGTTGAAGTTTTAAGAAGGGATGCAGTCATTTTAATTTTCTCCACAGCCTCTTTCTGAATTCACTCTGTGGACCAGGCTAGCCTCTTGACTCATGGATCTGCCCGCCTTTGCCTCCCCAGTGTTGGGATTACAGGTGTCCAGCACCTCGCCCAGCTGTGTTGAAGAATTTGTAAGAAGTAGCACACGCACAGTCATGGGGCAGGTTTCAGGTCTCTCCTACCTCGCTGAGACTGAATTTCCTGTTTCTGCTGCTGTGCCACAGTAGCACAGCTGTCAGGCCTTCGGGCTTCCTGGCTCTTCTCCATCTCTACCACCCAGCTCACTGTAGGAGTTGCTGGCTTTGCAAATGAGTATCACTGTGTCAGGTTCTTCCTCCCCACCCACCTCCCTTTAAAACAACAAAACAAAAGATGAGTCCTGGGGATAAATCTCAGGTCTTTGGACATTTGGACACAGCACACATGTTTAGTCACTCAGCCAACTCTCAGATCTTTTGGTGTTTTGGAGTTCCAGGTTAGCCAGCAATACACAGAGACCTTTTCTCAAATAATCAAAAAGGAGAAAATAGAATGGCTTTTAATCTTTATACCACAGTTGTGGTCTTTGGTGATTGCCATTCCACCATTACTTAGTTGTCTATTTTATCATTAATTGTTTGTCAGGCAATTCTGGGCTTAAAGGAATGTTTGTTGAAGCAAAGTCTGTAGGATCTCATCCTGGCCTTGAGCTGTCAAGTGCTCTGGTCAAGCTTCCAGTTCAGTCTTTTTGTACCCTGCTAATTTTCTAATAAAAATAAACCTTTCTGTTTACTGCACGGGAGATTGCAGACTAGGAGGGAAATGTGTTTCTTGTTCCACAGAATCTCTTTGCGCTGGCTGGTGATGAGGAGGCAGAGGTGCGGAAGAACGTGTGCCGGGCGCTCGTGATGCTGCTGGAGGTGCGCATGGACCGCCTGCTTCCTCACATGCACAACATAGTCGAGGTAACCAGAGTGCGCGCGCGCACAGGGTGGAAGGGTGGCATTGGCTGGCTTTCTATGGCACCTTTGACGAAAGATACACAAAAGAGATATGCTTGTTTTTACATTGTAAATCATCTTGGTCATTTTTTTTTATTTTGTGAGAGTTAAGATATTATTGGAGGAATTATTTAAACAGAGACTAGGTTTTGATCATCCTAAATAAGAAACTCTCATTTAAAATGGTATGCCAAGTTTTAGGTATTTTGGGGATATTGGGTGATGAATTCTTGGATTGTTAGAAAATAAAATTAAAAATTGAATTATCAGTTTGTAGTTTCATTTTCAATATAATAAAATTGAGGTTTGTAAGAAAGGAAGACCTTGGCAAGGTGGTAGAGGAGCACATCCTTAATCCCAGCACTAGAAAGAAAGGCAGAGGCAGGCCATCCTGGTCTACAGAGCGAGTTCCAGGACAGAAGGCGCTGCACAGAGAAACCCTGGCTGGGCTTAACAAGCCATGTAGATTTTAAAGGTTTTTCAGTTCTTGTCTAGTTGAAGTAAATTTACTAGGAAACATACCAACTGCACTTATTTGAGGACTGTGTAAGATAAGTGAAGGAAGCAGTTATTTAGGCTCCATTTAGTACTGCTAGAGTCAAGCTCTGCCCTCTAATTTCATATTGCTGAATAGTCCTATTTATTTATTATATGGCTTTCCAGGTGCTTTAAGCAGTGTCTTGTCAACCTCACTTGTATGCTGCAAGGTGAGAGTGTATCTCTTAGAAATGGGGTTACAGCCGGGAGGTGGTGACACACGCCTGTAATCCCAGCACTCTGGGAAGCAAAGGCAGGCGGATTTCTGAGTTTGAGGCCACAGCCGGGGCTACACAGAGAAACCCTGTCTCAAAAAAACCAAATCCAAAAAAGAAAAAAACAAATAGAAAAAGAAACTAAAAGAAATGGGGCTCTGGGGTAGTGGTTCAGTGCTTAGCGGTTGAGGGCTCCCTAGCGTTCATAGTCTGATAGCTGCTTGTAATCCCAGTTCAGAGAGTCCACTTTGTCCTGGCTGCAATGGACACTGCGTACAGGGTGCTCACACTTGCAGACAGCAGGCACACACAATACCATAAATGCTAAATTAATAAATGTTTTTTAATGTATTAGAAAACTGCTGACACCCACATTGTGCAGCGTCTTCTGTGGACAGAAGTTGTGTCTGTGGGTCTGTTGTCTACAGAGTCAGCTGGAATATAGGTTGACAAGAGTTTGAAACTAACTGCAAAGTTTAAAATTTTATCACTTGGTGTAGGTCACACCTAGGGATCCTAATTTTATAATATTATGTAATACTTTATTCAGCAGTACGCTCAAGCCTAATACTTGACAGGTAGTAGAGCAGGCCTGGGACTGTCCATATTTTGCCATGCAGTGTGTTTCAGTCTAAAAGAGAGTGTACTAGAAATATGTTAATTGGCTTTGATACTAGTCCCAGGTATAATGGGAAATTGTGTGAGTGAATTCAGCTCGGTATATATCCAGAGGTCATGATAAAACACCTTGTTGAAACAACAAACTGTACTTAGGGAGTGTTAGAGCTAGCAGGACTCCAGATGGACTACATGGTGAACTCTGGGCCAACCCTGGGACCCATGCTGAGATCCTGTCTGCAGAAGACAAAGACAAAAACAAAAAAGGGGAAAAAAAAATCTGACGTCTTTCCAAATTAAAGTGATTGACTTATATATCATTTTAAAATATGGGTAACAGTCTGTCTATAAGAAACAACTTGTTATTTTTAAATTCTTTATTTTAAGGAAGATATGTGGAGTTATTTTTGCTTTTCTCTGATTAACATTGTCATGTCAGAAAATATAGCAATTTCCTTTTATATCCCTGCACAGAAGCAGATCAATTATACATACAAATAAAAATTTCATTCTTAAGTAGTAATTCTTAAATTTTAACCTTGTTTTAGAGGCATGTAGGGAGCTTTAAAAGAGAGGGAAGCACAGGTTGGAAATCCTGACTTGCAGTGTAAGGAATCAGGACTGTGTTCGTCTTCACTGTGCACATGAAGCTGATGAACAGTATGGACTCTTTTCACAGTACATGCTGCAGAGGACCCAAGACCAAGATGAAAATGTAGCTCTGGAGGCCTGTGAATTCTGGCTGACTCTGGCTGAACAGCCGATATGCAAAGATGTTCTTGTAAGGCATCTGCCAAAGTAAGTGTCCTGTGCTCAGTGCTGCTTGTCCTCAGCACTAGAGGGAGGTTCTAAAGCAGTGTCTGCGGCGTCACTGTCAGCAGACTTTCAGCATTGCCTGTGTTGGGCGGATGCGCAGGTGCCAGATGAGGTGTGGAGGTCATGGCCTGAAGCCCTAGCTACACAGAGAAGCCTAACTGCAGTGTCTACTTACTATTTATTGGTCTTCCTTTTGGAAACTTTCTGAGCATTAAAGCTGGCTGGCCCAAGTTTCTTAAACGTATCTTGTTTGTAGTCCTTGGATTCTTGGGGGAGGAGAGGTCAGTGATTTAACACGGGACATCCTGAAAGACTACATTGCCTCTTGTTGGTTTAATTAGCAAAGCATATAGATAAGGTTGTTAAAGACAACTTGAAACTGTCAGTGTTTAGATCTTTGTTTCATGAATTCTTCCTAGGTTGATTCCTGTGTTAGTGAATGGCATGAAGTACTCAGATATAGATATTATCCTGCTTAAGGTAAGGAAACCATTCTCTGATTAGAGAGGACACTATCTATATGGATAATAAAGCTTTGAATTTGATCAGTAGGCTGTTTATTTAGGATAGACCCTATGTAAAGACTCCCTGTTACATATAATAGGCTACAAATGTTCAATGATGATGAACAAACATGATGAATTTTCATGGCAGTAAGTCATACCTTAATTGACAATGATTTGGGATTTTCCTTTATTTCCTTTGACCAAAACTATTGGAGATTTTTGGAGTTGTTGCTTATAATTTGTTTTCTTTAAATCCATCGTATTCTTTCTGGGGTTTATTTTAAATACTCTGAATTTGATTCAGGTTACTCTTGCTGTACCAAGTAATAGTTGACAGGGTCTCCTAACTTAGCAAGTGTCATATACTCCATTGTCCCTTTCACGGGGACCTGTTCTCACTCAGGAAATAAGCTCCAGAATCCTGTGTGTGACTCAACCCGTTTAATGTTCTGCTTCCTTTACTTACATTGGTGTGGATTGCTTAAGTAGAATAGCCACTGAAGGTTTCTGTCTAAATTAACAACAGGGTGATGTTGAAGAAGACGAGACCATCCCAGATAGTGAGCAGGATATACGGCCACGGTTTCATCGCTCAAGGACAGTAGCTCAGCAGCATGAGGAGGATGGGATTGAGGAAGAAGAGGATGATGATGATGAAATTGATGATGATGACACAATTTCCGACTGGAACCTGAGTAAGTAAGGCTTCGCTGCTGGGCTGCTGCTGACCAGCTCTTGTTTAGTAAGCTGTTTTAGGGCTCATCCACTTTGTAGCAGGTATCCATCGTTCTTTTGCATTATGTTTATGTTTCCCATTCTGGTGTGGGGAGTAGTGATCCATGAAGATGGAGGGGCAACACCTCCATCTGTTGGCAGATGTATCCAGTGCAAGGCTGCTTGCTGGGCGGTGGTACTCTGACCACAGCTCTCCCTGAGGTGCCGGAGCGATGCACTCTCCACACCAGCACCAGGGCTTCCCTTGTTCCTATCTCTCGTCCTGTTGTCACTGATGAATATGACTAGGAATCTTTGGGTTTTATTTTCCTTATAGCATGTCCTTGTAATTAATAATCATCATATTTACCTTATTGGTTGAACTATTTTCCTTCTAGTCTCATTGTATAGCCCTGAATGGTCTGGATTTCACTATCTAGACCAGGCTGTCCTAAGATGTGTCAGCCTTTAGCTCCCTGAGTGCGTATGTCACCACCATGCATCATTACTGTACCCTGCACATGAGTGCACTCATTGAAAGGCTTTTCCTGTTTCCCCAACAAGGTTTGGCTTTATAATTGGCATTAAGAATAGGAAGGTTCTCTATTTTGTTTTGTCCCTCCCAGAAAAACCTGAAAGCTCATCACCTGTGGAACTGGCATATTGACCCACGTCCTTCTTTTCTTCCTTTTTCTTTTTTGGTTTTTTTCGAGACAGAGTTTCTCTGTGTAGCCCTAGCTGTCCTGGAACTCACTCTGTAGATCAGGCTGGCCTCAAACTCAGAAATCTGCCTGCCCCTGCCTCCCAAGTGCTGGGATTACAGGCGTGTGCCGCCACTGCCCGGCTCTTTTTTCTTAAGTTGTTATTTGAATTGGGTGTTTTGCCTGCCTGAGCTTCTACATCAAGTGAATGGTGCCTGAGGAGGCCAGAAGAGAGGGCATCAGATACCCTAAAAGTACAGTTACAGATGATTGTGAGCTACTGTGTGAGAACTGAACCCCAGTCCTGTGCAAGAGCAACAAACTTTACCTGCTGAGCCATCTCTCCAACCCCATGCCCACATGCTTTTGAGGGGGACGGGGGTTGTTTTGGGGGGGGGTGGATTTGCTTTGTTCGAGACAGGCAGGGTTTCTCTGTATAGCCCTGGCTGTCCTGGAACTCACTTTGTAGACCAGGCTGGCTTGGAACTCAGAAATCCGCCTGCCTCTGCCTCTGCCTCCCAAAATGCTGGGATTACAGGCGTGTGCCACCACCGCCTGGCTCCCATGCCCACACTCTTAATTGAGGATACAGCTTGCTTGTTTACCTGGTTTAGGCTAAAGCCTTGGAATTCCACCTGGAGGTCCTTATCCCATCCTTTTCCAGCCATAGGCTAGGTCATGGCACATCTGAAAGTGGTTCTGATTTCACAAAATAATTGGATCTCCATGTCAAGGAAAGCTGCATGCTGCTGCTCCTAGCCTAATATACCGAAATGCCTTTTATTTCCTTGGTTAAAAGATGGATGCCCTTAGCGCCATGGTGTGGTTTTCACATGGCGAGGACCTCAGCATATGGCTCTGCTGTTCTGGTTTTGCTTATTAGCTGGTTGGTAAAACCCTGCTGTCTAGTTCAGAATTTCCCACCCTTGACATTATTCACATTTGAATTCACATCATTTCATTCTTGTGAGGATTGTCTTATACATTATAATATGCCGCTATTCTACATACAAGTTATGACAATCAGCAGTGTCCCATATATTTCTAGACACCCCTACAACTAAAACACCCTGGTAAGGACTCACTCCTTCTTAATAATTTCAAAGTATTGGAGTTTTTAATAACTTTTATATAATTGTCTTGCAATGTATGTCACCGTGGAACACATAATTTCTATTCTGCTTTTTTACATGTAACCTTTTACATTTTAAAATGTCTTATTTGCTATGCACTATGCCGTAGACTTTGTATGCATATTACATGTAGTCATTCCAGTAACCTTAGGTAAGAAGGGAACTCCTCAAGAGTGGTGTAGAGAGTTGTACTAATAGCAAATGCTTATATCCCATTTACCTTTATACCCTGCCAGAAGCTCTTTGCACATCTGAAAAAATCCTATTGAGCCTTTTAGGGGGAAAGCCAGGTTTCTAAAATTGACCCCAGATTATATGTAGTCTGCTGCTCTTATGTGTATCCTCACACAGAGAATGTCTTTTTGTTTGCCCATATGCTATTCAGTTGTGCAAATCTATTTGTATAATAATTAAAACTTCTAACAGATTGAGTGTTTCTTATAGGCAATATAGCAGCTTTTACTGTTACAGGATATTTGTTGTTGACTTAAAGTTTGTGATCAACTATGTGCTATACCTAGTTCACATTGAAAAATGTTATACTTAATATCCTTGTTAATGAAATCTTACCTGATTAGTCCTTTGTAAAGAATTTTTCTCGCATATTTTATTTCTATTTTATATGGTAATTATTTTATATGATAATTACTTTTAATTTATACTTGGTTGACTTCCAAATAAGAAATGATATACTTGATTCCCAAATTATCTGCTACTAAAACTGTTAAATAGAACTAAGTAGGTGTTTTATTGTTTATTTATTTGCTTTGTTTTTGAGATAGGGTGTCATGTAGCCATGACTGACCTGGAACTCAGTGTCAAGCATGCTAGCTTTTGATAGATTTCACCAAGTGCTGGGGTTGAAAACATGCCACTACATGCCTGGCCCCCCAAGTATAACTCAGTCTTAAATATGACCTTTTGCTTAAAGTGAGCATATTCTGCCACAGAATTTTAACAATAACCATGGCCTTCTAGAAGCATTGGGTTGAATAGAAAGAACATTCTAATTTTTTTCCACAAAGAATAATTCTATAATCAAGTATGGAAAAAAGTTTTTAAATAAATTGGCTAATTTTGTCACAATGTTCATTTCCTCAGGAAAATGTTCTGCTGCTGCTCTCGATGTTCTCGCAAACGTTTACCGGGATGAGCTTTTGCCACACATTTTGCCCCTTTTGAAAGAATTGCTTTTCCACCATGAGTGGGTTGTGAAGGAATCTGGCATCTTGGTTTTAGGAGCAATTGCTGAAGGTAAGTCCAGCTAGAATTACAAGGTTTTTGATAGATAGTAATAAAGCCAGGACGAGGCTACTGTGAGGAATTGTTAACTGAGTAAGCCGAGACATGGCCCTAAATTCACATACTTCCTGGCTCTGCTTGTATGCCAGATGTGGTACACAGATTGACCCATACAATTAAAAGAGGTGCCTGAACTCCGAAGCCATCTTAAGGTGACCTACTGGGTATGACCAATCACAGGCTCACTTCTGATTCCAGCCAGCTAGTTCACCCGTGTGCTGTGGCTGCTTTTGCTATAGTAAATGAAACTAAAAGAAATCCAATGTTTGAAGGCTGTTTGTCTTAAAATACCTTTATTCCCCAGGTAAATCTCAGAACCTGATAGCACAGAGTATCATCATGATGTCCTGTCTTCACTATAAACATCTATCTCAAAATATTTATAGGCACTTTTGAAAACCAGAAATTTCATGATGAAAAATGGAATGAAATCTTAACTTCCTTTAAGACACTTAGGAACAATTAACTCTGATGTATTATTTTTTAATAGCTCAGTATCAACCTTTTTATTTGTAGCCCTGGAAATATACTGAATGTTTCTTTATGGATGCTGTGTCCTTTCTGTATACAGTTGAGCTTAGCACTTTTTTGAAAACTTGCTGTTCTTTCCTAGGTTGTATGCAAGGCATGATTCCATACCTGCCCGAGCTCATTCCTCACCTTATTCAGTGCCTTTCTGATAAAAAGGCTCTTGTGCGTTCCATCACCTGCTGGACTCTTAGCCGCTATGCACACTGGGTAGTCAGCCAGCCACCAGATACATACCTGAAGCCATTAATGACAGAACTGCTGAAGCGTATCCTGGATAGCAACAAGCGAGTACAAGAAGCTGCTTGCAGGTAGGACAGATTCATAACACTGTCCGTTATAAAGAGGAGAGCCTGGTTTCAAACCAACAGATTTTTATACCACAAAATGCTGCAGTTATGATGGGAAATTTAGTTTTGGTTGGTTAAGTGTTAATAGAACTGCTTGTTATCTCTGGGGTGTTTTACACATTGCCATTTCAGGAGGCCTTGGAAATATTTTTACTTACTGTTTTACTAAACAAAATAGGACTTTTAGCTAAAGATGTAAACCTTTGCTTTCTTCCTCATTCTGTCATCTAAAGTGTTGGTGGATTTTCAAAGGAGTAACAACATTTTAGATACTTCTCCAGTGTATGGGTCCACTACCATAACTTGAAGACAGAATGTCCTGTAGACTTTTGACACATCCTCAATGGTGCTGTGCTTCCTGAGTCAGTACCGGTGGTTATTCTGTTGAATTTGGGGACTCTGTTCACATCACCATTGCTTGTTTTCATTCCTACTGGTTTCTGTTTCTAGGAGCAGAGGAAAACTGGGGAGGGTCTGTCACTAAATTCCTAACTCTTTAAACTGCTTTTACCATTGACCCTTTCGTCCGTCTAGCGATCAGACCCGATACTCATAGATGCCAGCAAATGCGTGGTCACTTACTTAGTGCCATCCTAGCTCACCATTGACTATGTACTCTACGTGTGTGTGTGTGTGTGTGTGTGTGTGTGTGTGTGTGTGTGTGTGTGTGTTTGTGTGAGTGTGTGTGTGTGTTTGAGTGTGTGTGTTTGAGACTGGATCTCTCATTAGCCTAGGACTTGCCTAGTAGATTAGGCTGGTTTACCAAGTGCTTTCCCAGCTCTGCTTTTATAACCATCTGACTTTTGTTTTTTAAACCTGTATTCTAGAACTTCTACTTGACTGCTACATTCCTAGCACCCTGACTATATGAATAGTAAACACCAAGTAAACGTGTTGAATGAGTAAATACAAGGAGCAGAACCGTAATAGCTTTAGGTCTCACCACAGTAGCATATTAAGAAAGGCGGAGCCAGGCAGTGGGGACACATGCCTTTGTAAACTGATCTCTAAATTGGAGGCCAGTCTGGTGTCTGGAGCAAGTTCCAGGACAGCCAGGGCTACACATAGAAATCCTGTATAAAAAACAAAAGTAAAGTAAAACACAAAATGAAAGGAGGACAACTGAGGCCAGGATGTGGTTCCATTTGTAGAGTGACTGCTTATTTACATGCACTAAGTCCTGGGCTTCATCCTCAGAGCCATGTGACTTGGACGCGGTGGTGCATGCCTGTCATGTCAGGACTGAAGGTGAGGGTCGGCCCAGGCCATTCTGGGCTACATAGCAAGTTTGAGGCTAGGCCAGACTACCAGCTGTAGTGGTGCCAGCAGATGCAGGTGTAGTTCTGTGTTCAAAGCCACAATGGCTACAAAGTGGTTCAATTTTTAATGAAAAATATTTTAAAACCAAAGTAAGCATGCAGAGTGAGGCAGTGAGATGCATATGATAGAAAGTGTAATCATCTACAAACTGGAGACTTCATTTATTGTTTTTTGTTTTGTTCATTTGTTTTATTTTAGTGCCTTCGCTACATTAGAAGAGGAGGCGTGTACAGAGCTTGTCCCTTACCTTGCTTATATACTCGATACCCTCGTCTTCGCCTTCAGTAAATACCAGCATAAGAACCTGCTCATTCTGTATGATGCCATAGGGACGCTGGCAGACTCAGTGGGACACCATCTGAACAAGCCAGTAAGGACTTGAGGGTGAACGACTGGGAAGTGGGAACAGTCAGCTTTTCCATGTTTGAAAATGTAAATCTTAAAGAGGTAGCAGTTGAAATAAATTTATGGTTAGTACAGAAATTAGTAATAGCATATCGTGAATACACTTTAAAGTGTTTGGAGGAAAGAGGGAAAAAGAGATTTTATACTGTGGATTTGCTCATTTACTTAGTTCCATGTAAGCACCATTTCATTAACACTGGCATCAAAGCTGCTACATCTCCATACTCTTCTTCCTCCCGAGAGTGTGCCAGGCATTTAGGGGTCTACTGTATAAAGTGAGACTGGAAGTGACATGGTGAAGATGCTGAATAGCAGTACAGAATTGTCTTGTCTCTAGTGGAGTAAAACATGAGGTGAGGGTTTGAATTCTAACAAGTCAATTTCTCTGCTGAATACTATCTGATAAGCTATGTAATCACTGTAGGAAATGTGTTAGCAGTAAATGTAACTCTTATTTTAAATTATGCTCAAAATTTGAGCAAGATACTTTGTAGATTTACTTTTATTTTACTTTGGTATTGGCTGGTTTGGTTAGTTGTAGGTCACGTTTTACAGCCTGTACCTTTTGTTTAATTGATGTGATGATATAAAGCAACAGTTGTTATGTTATAGGCTACAGCCAGCTCTTCCCACCCCAAAATAATTTATCACTTCAGAATAAAACTTGTGATTTGGGCTGAAGAGATCTTTGGTTAAGAGCACTGGCTGCTCTTCCTGAGGTCCTGAGTTCAGTTCCCAGCAACCACATGGTGGCTCGCAACATCTATCATGGGATCTAATGCCCTCTTCAGGCATGCAGGTGTATATGCAGATAGAGCACTCAGATACATTAAATACATAAATCTTTTTTTTTTTTTAAAAGCTTGTGATTTAACAAGTTATGGATCATGCTGTGTTTGATGACACACTTAGTACCAGCACTTGGAAAGCAGAGGCAAATGGATCTCTGGCTTTGGGACCAGCTCGGAATACATAGTGAATTCTGGGCCAACCAGGACTGCATAGTAAGACTGTTTGAAAAGGGAAAAAAACAAGTAGTGGGTTTTGATGATTAAGATACTTACTGATAACACATTTCCATTTAAGAAAGGATATAGATTACTTTAAATCAGGATCATATGAATTAAAAATAGAGATAGAAGCCGGGCAGTGGTGGCGCACGCCTGTAATCCCAGCACTCTGAGAGGCAGAGGCAGGCGGATCTCTGAGTTCGAGGCCAGCCTGGTCTACAGAGTGAGTTCCAGGACAGCCAGGGCTACACAGAGAAACCCCGTCTCGAAAAAACCAAATCCCCCCCCCAAAAAAAATAGAGATAGAGCAGGAAACTGTAAAAAAATAAGTTTTAAAATGAAAATTTAGCACAGTTGCTCCAGATGGGCTGTAATTTTTATAGATTCAATGACTGTGTTTGCTGGTAGTGAAGCTCTTTGTTTTTCATTACTGTAAACAGGAATATATTCAGATGCTGATGCCTCCTCTGATCCAGAAATGGAACATGTTAAAGGATGAAGACAAGGACCTTTTCCCTTTACTTGAGGTACGCTGAGCTGGTGATGTCCAGTTATTCTGACGGTGTCATTCAATCACAAACATGTCCTGAACCAAATATGTATATATGGTAAAAAGCAGTTTTTCACAAAAATTTCTGTTGACTTGTAGAATAAGCACATAACTTGATTTTTGGAGAATTTGTTCTTTGACAGTAGAATCTGTCTTGGTCATATTTAACCCAAATCACCTTTCCCACTTCTAAAATTGCAGTACCACCCCCACCACCTTCCGGGGAGTGCAGGTGTGCCTCCCTCCCACTTCCAAGTCCTTTGTTTTATTTTTGAGACAAAGTCTCAACATGTAGCTCTGGATGTCTTAAAACTCATTATGTAGACCAGGCTGGCCTAAAACTGATAAGAGATCCTTCTGTTTATGTCTCCTAGGTTCTGGAATTAAAAGAATACATCACCATATTTTGGTTGCTTGGGGGTTTTTTTTGGTTTGGGGTGTGTGTGTGTGTGTGTGTGTGTGTGTGTGTGTGTGTGTTCGTGTTCTCTCCTCCTCCTCTTCCAATAACCTGTTGATTCTAAGTAATGTTGTCTTCCTATATGCTCATGGGTATGGGACCATCTACTAGAGCAGGAGGAGCTACCTCCCAGAGGCCACACCCCTAAAGAAAAATGATTATCCTGTTGTTTAGTGGCCCTCAATTACTAACTAGGGGTGGCCTTCACAGTCCCCGCCCATCCATTCTAGAATATTGACTATCTTGGTGCTGTGCCATTGTGAGTTCTTGAGTGTGATAGCAGAGTCCTGTCCAGAAGAAAGCATTTTCTAGCAGTCTTCCTCAGCCTCTTGTCTTTTATCTTCTTCCTAACCTCTCTTCCATGTTGGTCACAGAGCTGGTGGGGTGGACTACATAGATGTCCCACTTAGGGCTGAGCATTCAGAAGTCACTCTCAGCCTTTGACTGCTTGCCAGTGCAAAAAAAAAGAAGCTTCTCTGTCCAGGGTTAAAGGCATCATTAATCTGACTACTTAGCCATAAACTTTTGACTATGTTTACAGTACCAAGTATGAATTCTCTCCTGTGGACCAGGCCTCTGATGAACTTCTGTACAGTTTAAATCATATTTAGATTACGTATAATACCTGATACAGTGCAAGCTTAAATTTTTTCTGAATTGACAAATTGACTATGAATGAGGTTTGAGAAGATACACCCACCATGATAGCATTGTAGAACCAGTTCATAAATGAAAGCTTTTTGCTTGCTTTAAAGCAAAAAGATCTCTACTGTGATCTAAAACTTAGTGTGTGTGCTTGATTCTTTTAGTGCCTCTCATCTGTTGCCACAGCCTTGCAATCTGGCTTCCTTCCATATTGTGAACCTGTGTATCAGCGTTGTGTAAACCTAGTACAGAAGACTCTAGCACAAGCCATGGTATGTACATTTATTTTAAATTATTTTCTCCTTCCTCACAGTCAAACTTTTTAAAAGATAGGTATAAATAATACATATACACTTTTTCAGTGTGCAACAAGATACTCTGTTTAATTTCAGCTAAACAATGCTCAGCCAGAACAATACGAAGCTCCAGATAAAGATTTCATGATTGTGGCTCTGGACTTACTCAGTGGCCTGGCTGAGGGCCTGGGAGGCAACATCGAGCAGCTGGTGGCCAGGAGTAACATCCTGACCCTGATGTACCAGTGCATGCAGGTAAGACCAGGACCAGCCTGACTGGGAACCGGATGCTTTGTTGTTACAAGAAGTTAATTTTTTCTTATTTCTTATAGGATAAAATGCCCGAAGTTCGGCAGAGTTCTTTTGCATTACTAGGTGATCTGACTAAAGCTTGCTTTCAGCATGTTAAGCCTTGTATAGGTATGAATGTTTTCTTCTTTGGGTGTGGGGTGTTGTTCTACCTGTTTTAATTGTTTTATTTTTTAAAAAGTGCTCATTTTACAGGATTGGGAAAACTATATCATTTCTTTTAACATCTACTGAGTTACCACTGTGTCTGGAGGGATGTTTGAATGGAATCCGTTTATAGAGAATGTTAGGTTGCAATTGTTTAATTTATGTAGCATTAACTTATAACAATATGAATTTGCCCCTTTTTTTGTCTTATTATGTAATTCTGACTGGCCTTCATTGACCTGTCTCTACCTCCCAGCACTGAGATTAAAGATGTGCGCCACCACACCCAATAGGAATATGCTTTTGAATCTTAACTATTTCTAGATTTTAAATAATGTCAATGATGGTTTGGTATAATACTCTAAATTATAATTTATAGTGATGAGAAGCTACTTACATAAATGTGTAACAAATGTTTTGTTGAAACATAGTAAGCCACATTTCCCATGTGCTGCTTGGTGTTTATAGGCACAAAGACCATGGTATCTTTAGACTTAGTATTTTCAAACTTATTTCTGTTTCTTTCTTGTAATGGTCTTTCATTGCTAAAAGGATCCAAGATATTGCCATGTGTTTACAGCTGTTTTCAGTGTGCTGACCCCACCTTTGGTGTCTAACACATACTCCATTTCTCGGTGTTTGCCATAAATGAACCCGGGGGTCTAAACTCTGAGCTTCATTTGACTCTGGTCTTTAGGGTAGCAGTCTGTGGAGTTATCAGTTTCTGTGAGTTTGTTGTTTGGTTGGTGGTTTTCTTGGGGTTTTTATAGATGGTTTTCTATACTTATTTTTATTTAAAGATTATTTGTATGTGTTCATATGCATATGTCATCATGCATTATTAGACTGTAGACACACTAGGGAGGCCAAAGGGCATTGGGTTTCCTGTAGCTAGAGTTATAGACAATTTGAGCTACCTAATATAGCTGGTGGGAACTGCATCTTGGTGCCCTCAGAGAGCAGCAAGTGCTTTTAACCACTATTTTTCTCTCTGGCTTCAGTTTTATATACTTCTTTAGAAGATAATTGGAGAGTAGCTATCCCTCTTTTTGGTAATGTTAGCAGCCACAATGGTTCTTAAATACATAGTGGTTCTCAACCTGGATCAGGTTTCCTATCTATGGAATTTTACAGTATTTAGACATTGTGTTTAACATAGATTAGTATTACTAGTGTATGTTTGTGTGTCTGCATGGACAGACAGACAGTCAGGATGTAAGATAAAAATAAATACAATGGGGAGCTGCTACCTGAAGTGTATTTAGGCCTCATATGAAAGTTCAGTAGTCTGGTATTACCTCTTGTAGTTTTAAGAAGGCATTAACAGTTCCTTTAAAAATATTTATTTGCATATTTTTATCAGTTTAAGAATTGATACTATATTTTATGAATTAGCGAAGATTTCAGTTTCTATCTATATTTCCTTTAAAAGTAAGTCTGCTGTTGATGAGTTTACTACATAGCTTTATTCTATTTTGTTCTTGTTTTTCTTAGCTGATTTCATGCCAATATTGGGAACCAATCTAAATCCAGAGTTTATTTCAGTCTGCAACAATGCCACCTGGGCAATTGGGGAGATATCAATTCAAATGGGTGAGCTGTGTGCCTTAATCATTTTGCGACTGTTCTGTTTTATTTTTAGTTTCCTGGGGTTTTTTTGTTTTTGTTTTTGTTTGTTTTTTTTTTAAGTTTCTGAGTGAGCGGGGAGGAGGGAACAGAGGGAGGGAAGAGAAGGACTCACTGACTGCCTTGTTCACGGTTCTAAGGGAAGGCCAGCTTTGTGCGGTGTCTGACCATTCTCTTGCTCTGCTCTCTCGCTGTGGTGTGATAGGTATAGAGATGCAGCCGTACATCCCTATGGTGCTGCACCAGCTTGTGGAGATCATTAACAGACCCAACACCCCAAAGACACTGCTGGAGAACACAGGTACCACAAGAAACAAGCGTGATGGGGACGGTCGGCTTCTTAGCCTTAGACTGAGATGCACGGAGAAACCAAAGCAAAGCTAGCTTTGAAAAATCTACCATGTATCTGAATTCTTGATAATGATGTCTTAGTTTAGCTATGTTCCGTAGCCACTTTACAGAAACATTGAGGAAAAAAAACATTTTTCTACAAATTCTAGTTTAGTACTCTAAAATGTATTTTTGCTAAGATACAATGAATATAAGATCAATTGTGGAGTCAATAATTTATATAGGGTCAAAAATAGATTGTAATTAGCAACTGATTGGCTGAATTTTTGTATTCTTCCTAAAATCTTTTTAAACCAGGAGCTTAAGTGGTTCCCAGTGGGGTTTTTCTTCAGAGGCTTGTTTCTCTCCTGCATTTGTAGAAAGCATGTTGGTGTTACAGAATGCCTTCCATACAGTAGCACACATAGGGTGACTCCACCCTTCTCCCTTCACCCTCTCCGACTGCTGCTAATTAATATTAAGTTTCATTTTTGTTCAGGGACATTTCTTTATATGTTGAGGTGATGATTCTAGTAGTTTCTTCATAGTTAATGTGAGTCCCTACCACTATAACTGGATTAAGATTAAAATAAGGTTTTGTAAATATGAAAGTTTTCAGGTAATTTAATTTCATTTTTAAATTACACAGTAACTACAGTTTATAATGTTTATTGGTATGGAAGGAAATCTTAATTATTGAACAGTTATCTGGCTGATTGGCTGTATGGGTACTGTTTATTTCAAAGTAAATTACATTTTTTTTTTGAAAAGTTTAACAGTTTATATTTGGTGTGGTTTTGAAATCTTGTCAGATCTTTATCTTTCTAGAAAGCAGTACCTATATATGACATTCAAAATGGAAATATTTGGCTATTATAAAAAATATTGTTGAAGTTTCTATTTATCTTTAAATGTGAATGCATAACTGCAAATAAATGTTGAGTGTAATGTATGCTGAAGTTTCTTGTGGGATATCAGCTGGTGGATGTCTTTATATTTTCTTTAACAAATTGGCTTTATCAGATTATGCTCTGGCATGATCACACCCAAGTAATAATAAAATAGCCCGATAATGCGGTACAAGTTGATGAGCTGAATACCACTCCGGATTTGTCACAAGTGGCTACATAAATTACTGCCCAAAACAATGGGTTTTAAACTATTAAAATCAACATACATTTTAGCAATTTAACTACCATCTCCTCACTATTCCCTGAGGTCAATCCCGTAGTGTGTTGTACTTGTTTTCCAACTAGTATATCCTGCACTGAACTTTGTCAGTGGCCCATCCTCTGCTCCCGCATGTCTCATTGGATTGTTCTCACTTGCCTGTTTAATGAGAATGTTGCATAGTTCGTGTCTTTTGAACATAGGTTTTCTTTCTCTTGCTTCATATGAATCTGCTGAATTTTAGTATTATCTGTGTAGTTTGCTTCAAGTAATCCTTAAACATTTTTCTTTATCCCCCAACCCCACCCTTTTTTTATAAAAGGTTAACCTGTAAGTTTTTGAGAGAACACCATTAAAGCACCTCATAGTTCGTTTTCTGTTTGTATTTTACCCGTTGTGTATAAATGTATTTACATGTATGTACTTTTGAATTGCAAGATGCAGTTCTGAGTTGCAGCTGTTTTAGCTCTTTGTACGTTTTAGGAATTCCTTAATTTTGATGGAGAGTGTTTTCCCACTTCAATTTTTATAAAAATCAGATAATGTACTATGGTATTACCTATTTTGTATCAGGCCTTTTATATAGGCCCTTTTCCCTGTAGACCATATCAGCTGTCATTACAATGGACTGTGTAAACTTATTTCCTCTGCTAGACTTTTATCTTGTATGTGATTAGAAAGAAGCTAGTGCATTGTTACCTGAGTTACCAGAGGATAGTCAGAATGGAATCTGATATGGTGGAGCAATACCACCATGGTACTTAATGTCTGACAACTGATTTTGACACAAGCGACAAAGTCCCATTAGTTTGAGAAAAGTTAATTTAAAAGCTACCAAAATTTGGGTTAATATCCCTAGGTGATTTTTAAAGGTTGTAATCTCTTACAAAAAGTTGAAATTTTGAAGTAATACAGCTACAGAGATTGATGTTTGAATAGACTATTCATAAATCACATTTCCTGATACTTCTCAGGAGAGATTTCATTCTCTGCAGTGCTGAGTGACTTTGAATGAAGATCCTCTAGGCCACTCACTATAATCGCTCAGCTCTTGCCTACTTGACATTTAGGTGAGCGAGAAAAACACTTGATGGTTTTTGGTGTTCTCTCAATCTTTAGTTACTTTAATTCCTTTTGTTTTCCTTTTCTAAGAGTATACCATATATGTTGCTGCCCCTTCCATCAGGGGGTGGTAATAACCAGCACTGGTGAGATCTTATGTTTATTATCATACACAAATTCTGTTGGTTTCTGTTTCTGAGTTATTTGTTGTTTTTCTTTATTTTTCTCCTTCCCCTCATTTGCTCATGTCTTGGTTGGCGTTTGGTGGTGTATAACCGTGATTGCGTTACCTTAGCAATAACAATTGGTCGTCTTGGTTACGTTTGTCCTCAAGAGGTGGCCCCCATGCTACAGCAGTTTATAAGACCCTGGTGTGTATTATTCAATCTTTTTTTTTAATTCATTTTTCTTCACTCTTTCTTTCTCTATCTCACTTTTAGATATATTTTCAGTTGGTTACAAAAATCACAATCCTTAATCATTGCCAACCATGTGACTAATCTTGTCCTATCAGGTTTGTGAGGTTTTTCAGTAGTATCGTCATGTATATTTATTTTATGTTGTGGCTAACAACTAATGGATGCATGGGATAAGATTGTCACATGCTTGCTGTGTTTAAAAGCTTGATTATACATAAAAGCATTTAAATATCCACCAGAAAAATTAAGATGCATGCAAATTTTTATAAATTTAGGTTCTTGCATTACATTTCTTTTAGAATTAATTTGGAAACTTGGATTGCATTAAATACATGTTTAAATTTGTTACGTATAAAATCTTATTTGCTTGTTAATGTCAGAGTTAAACATCTACACCCTAAGTGTATAGTAATAGTTTATATTGTGACAGTATAGCCTGTGTTCTGCTTCTTTCAATTGATACTCTTTAAATTCAAATCATTTTTAGTAGTGTTTAATGGAATACAAGACATAAAACAATTTTTAAAAATAATTTGGTAATATACTCTTTTTGTCTCAGTCTGATAGTTTATGTAAGAACTATGTCTGTTTTTATAGATTTACTATTAACACTATTGAGATGAGACAAGTCAGAAGTATAGGAATATGAGAAACTTTTTTCTGAAAGTCAAGCTTTCTGAAAATGTAGTATGACCATTATCTCTTGAGATGCCTATTCCATTAAATACTTTCTATTAGCATTGTGTTGATTATGCTTTTTACTTTAAATACTAAGTTCCACTCTGTAATTCAATAGGTGTACCTCTCTGAGAAACATAAGAGACAATGAAGAAAAAGATTCAGCCTTCCGTGGGATTTGTACCATGATCAGTGTGAATCCCAGTGGCGTGATCCAAGTAAGAGTTCACAGGACTTTGTTTCCAGTGGACTGTGGGATAAAGAATAAAATTTTAAAGGGAAGAGATTTCAAGGCTTTAATTCTGTTTCGTGTGTATGGGCGCACACACACGCCATGGCACACATGTGAAAGTCGGGACAACCTGTAGAAACAAGTAGGCTCTAGGGGCTGACCTGCAGTTCTAAGGCCTGATAGCACTGCTGCTCCTGTGTTTCTTGTCCTTACAGACTGGGAAAGGAAGGTTATGTTGTTTCCTCCTGGACCGGGCCTTTTCATGCACATCCACCTCATTTATTTACTTGATACATGCCTCCTGTCTATGGATATAGCTTTGCTGAGTTTGAACTTAAAAATAGCAAATAAAATAGAATATTGATTTGTTTTTTGAAATTGTTTTGAAAGCTTATTTATTCTATTTTATTTCCTAAGTTCATGTTGTCTTTAAACATTTTAAAAATTATAGTTTTTAAAACTATGTGTATGTTTTGCCTAGATTTATTTCTGTGCATCTTTTTGGACCTTAGTGTCCTTGGAAGTCAGAAGTGGGTGTCATATCTCCTGGAATTGGAGTTACATAGGGTTGTGTGAACTGCCATTTGGGTGCTGGGATCAAACCTAGGTTCTCTGAAAAAAACAGCTAGTTTTCTCTTAACTGCTGAGCCATGTCTCCAACACCTCTCTAGACAGTTATTTAGTGACAGGTTTTATATGTGGGAGTTCAATCAAATGTGCCAACTGCCAGTTTGTCAGACACAGCATAAAAGAAACCATTGAATTCTGTACCACATACTCAAAATACAAAACATCTATATAGAATCAGCATTTATTTATTTGATTGGTTGGTTGAGTTTTGGTTAGTTGGTCCTCTTCAAGAGCAAGTATATTCTTAATCCTGAGCCATCTCTGCAGACCCTGGTTGGTTCTTTTGAAAGAGGGTCTCACTATGTATAACCTGTGGTACTGAGACATAAACTGGACCTCTGAACTCAGGTCCTCTGAAAAAGCAGCTGTTAACTGCAGAGCCATCAAATTCAGCCCTTTATTTACAGTTTTGACATAAGATATGGAAGTTTAGATGACTTGAAGATCCTATTTTAAGTCGAGTGAGCTTCATGCAGAGGACACTTTGTGTACTGTATCAAGATGGTTTTTAAATTTAGTCCCCTTCTTCATTGCAGACTAGTCACACATAGTGTAAATTCAGATGATTTCAGGTTATTTACAATCTAATCAAAAGATTGTTGTTGTAATTACTGACTTTAGTACTTTCAGATTATTTCAATGCTAAATATTGGCTGGGTTGGGTTTGCTCTTTGTTAGTACAAAATGCAGTAGGACATTAAATTCCAGTGTGATATAAATTACTAGAAGATACTGAATTAGTAGAAATGCTAAGCAGTCACTTCTAATTCAGTAATGGTTGTTATTGATTTTAAATGTTTTTGTTTTAGCTAAGTCTGTCGTGACAGGCTCTGAAATTTGCATGTGTTTTATTGAATTTTGTAAATATAGTAGCAACCTAAAATGCTTCTTGCTTGTTACAGGATTTTATATTTTTTTGTGATGCTGTTGCATCATGGATTAACCCAAAAGATGATCTCAGAGACATGTTCTGTAAGGTAACTAATAAGCATTTATGACTGTTAACTCAGAGTTGAAACATTTGAGTTGCTCTTTATTTTAAACTTAAATTCTTCAGAGCAATATTGATTGATTGAACTAAATTTTTGGCAAAAAAACAAGAAAGAAACCTGGTTTGATCTTAGGATATGGAATTAACATTTGCCAATATTTTTTCCAATTAATATTACTAATGTATATTGTCTTACTACTGCAATTGTGGTAAATGGCTTGAAGCTCTCGAGATGAATTTGGAATAGAAGTTAAAATTACAAATGCTCTTCACAGAGACGGCGCTGTGTTCTTCCTTTATTACTCTCTTCTGGTTATAGTCTGTGCTCAGCTGTAACAGAGTAAGAAATTCAATACTGTTACATTCTTGAATTGGTTCATATTGAACCTAAGTATATCTATAGTCAGAAGCCCAAAAACTTGTATATTTCTCTTTTGAAATAACCCAACATTGTTTTTATCTTACCCATTATAGATAGATTTGTATTTGATTGGTTTGATTTTTTTTCTTTTAATTTGATATCAGATTTCTTGAGTACATCATGTTGCTAAGGACACTGCCTAAGTTTTAAACATGAAGTATAGAGGTGGTTTTGGTTGAGTCATTGGGGGGGAGAGCTTAATTAACAAAGTTTGAGAATTACTATTTGAAATGTTTAAAAACCATAGTTAACATCAATAATTTCTAAAGCTATATAGATCTGAGGTTTTATCTTTATTAATAAGTTAATAGCTTTTCACTCTTTGCAGATCCTTCATGGATTTAAAAATCAAGTTGGGGATGAAAATTGGAGGCGATTCTCTGACCAGTTTCCTCTTCCCTTAAAAGAGCGTCTTGCAGCTTTTTATGGTGTTTAAATCTAATACCCTTAAGCTGCAGTCCCAAAACTAAGGGTAAGTTACAAGTTTTAGAAATTTTCAGAGTGAAAGACTAATACTGTGGTCAAATAATGGCTCCCCCTGAATCTTAGGTGAACAGAAATTCTGGTTGGTACATTAGTTTGATATCTATACATTATTTTACCCTTCTCAGTCTCTTTTTCCATACAAGGGCGGTAGTCATGGTGGTGGGGAAGGGGGTAGCAAAAGTGGTTCGTTTTTGAAGGCTTATTTTATAATCTTAAACATGGCAAGGACAGGAGGTTTTATGTTATGACCTTTAAGGAAACACATTTAACATTGAAACTGAATTCTGGGAGTAGATGGTGTGACACCCTTGTGTCAAGCACCCACATTCTTTTGAAGACCTACAGAGCCAAGTGCTTTGGGTTTTTTGCTCTAGATGTCTCAGTTCACAGCTCCAGATTAACAGCTGTGCCTGCTTAGCTCCAGTTCCCTTGGTGCGGAGTGTTGAGAATTAAACTGTGTGTGGGTTATAGTAACAGAACTTTGTGTGTTTGCCTTACATACATACACTGGTTCACTATTTGGACTAGTACAGTGAGCTAGTAAAAGTTTTCAGGTTTTGAACACAACCTTGAGACCTATCGGAAAACCAAAGGACACACTAAATGTATAAAAATGTGTTTTTACTAAATTGAAGTGCCTTTTACATCACAAGGGTTGGGATTGTTTCATTTTGTTTTTTGCTAGCTGCTTGTTTAATCTGAGCAAGCCTTAAAGATTCATTATCTAAGTTAGCTAGCCTAGAAGGGAGTAGAAGTAAGTTTGTATCCTCAGACTATCTAGGCCCTCTGTATTGTTCCACTTTAGTGAGGAGCCCTCAGCTTCAGTGTTTGCTTACTCGGGTCCTAAGAATGCAATAGAGGGGAATGACTTAGCTCTAAAGATTCAGTATTAGGCTAGTAAGTCTTGATAGTTTGTCTCTTTGGTGCTACCACCAAGTAGGCTTCTGAGCCTGCTTCTGGATGAGGTAGGAAATAGTGTTTCCTAGTTAGATTTAAAAGTGGCACCATGTCCTTTATTCTTGCTTCTTTGTGTTCCCATGCAAAAGCAGCAGGGCAGGGCCTGGTTGCACTTCACTGGTGGATTAATTATCCACTGTAAGCTCAGACAAGCATTTACCAAGTGTCCAAAGTTTGACAAGTTTGATTGGTAGTGTTTTTGTGAAAGGACCACTACCAGACATTGGTTTAACCAACTCAATAATCTTGATTTCTTATGTCTGTCTTCATATTAAACTGTGTTAGCAATTTAAAAACTTCACAACAGCAACATTACCTGAGAATATAGAAAATAACCAAATTAAATAGGGTTGGAAGGAGAACTAAGATCATCAAGAAAAAGGGTGTTAAATTTTATTTTTTGATATTACCACATGTTCTGACCCTCCCTCGTACAGTAAAATTAGAATTTGTTTCCTTAAACATTGGATAAAAAGGAAAGTGACTATCTTAAATTATGATTTTATTTTTTAAGATAGTAAAGTGACATTATTCGGGAAATGTTCAGTTTGGATTTAGGGGCATTCTGCTAAAAGAAGTAAAGATAAGTGACGTCATGCAAGGCAGGATTGATCATATGAAGCATTATA
This sequence comes from Apodemus sylvaticus, assembly GCF_947179515.1. Classification (NCBI taxonomy): domain Eukaryota; kingdom Metazoa; phylum Chordata; class Mammalia; order Rodentia; family Muridae; genus Apodemus; species Apodemus sylvaticus. The sequence goes on from NC_067487.1 coordinate 62,212,109, forward strand.
TATAGTCTGTGTGTTACCAGTGTGTGTTTGCCTTCATACCCAATGCAGACTGTTCAGTCTCAGAAGAATATAGCATGATGCTAGTTAATTTGCCCGATTTCTTATTTTCTTTATTCCTAAAGATAGCATTGTTATTGGACTGGTTTTATGCTCCATTGGCGCTGAAGCAGAGAAAGGTATTAAAGATAAAATTTTTTGTTTTTGTTTTTTGTTTTTTGTTTTTTGCAGGTCCGTCAGTCTTGGAGACTATATGGGAGCCTCTGCACCCAGGGAAAATGTTACCCTTTACAGGGGGGAAGGGTAAACCAGTAGGGAATACAGTACAATCCCAACCCTACTGGGAGGGGCGGGAGGGAGGTGTTGCCGTCACTGTATTAAGTCGATGTTGGGAAATGTTTTAACATCTGGAGTCTTTGTGGGTGGAAATCTGTCTCCAATTACAACTCCGCACTGGATGTGAAGAAGCAAAATATTCAGTCTACTCACAGAACAGTACTTTCTGGAATATTATGGGGAATTGTACCAAACAAGAACCACATAAACAATGGCTAGGGGTAAGGAGAAGGAAACCCCACGGTCCACAGCACAGGATGCCTAAGAGTGGGAAGCTGCAGCAGTAAGGCAGCTTTTATTAAAGGTCTTTATATAAAATTTCCCAGGTTACAGGGCCTTGTTTTGCATGCTGATGAAGAAGTACTTAAAACTAACAGTTAAAATCAGCTTGCTCCCCTAGTAGAAGCAGGTTCTTGGAAGTTACAATTTAAGATACCCCCAAAAAGTTGGAAATAAAAGGAAACACATTTGAACAACAAAGCACCCTGTGACGTGCCGGCGCCACTCTTTACCTTTGCGGGCTGGGCAGGGGGGGTCGATGGGTCGGGTCAAACAAAGGTGACATCTAACTTACATTAAAATGTTAGTGGATATAATTTCATGGTTGTACTTCTTAGATTTAATTTCTAGGCCAACACGTTATCTTAAGGTGCAGTTTTAAGGTTCAGGCATGCGCTCTGGCTCATAGTGATTGAAAGTGGTGTACATTAGTGGGACCGTGCATGCTTGCCTCAGAGAGTGCGGTTGGTACTCAGTTACCTATGTTGCGCCAGTTGGGTTGCCGTTTACCAGTTCAATATAGCCCTGCATTTAAAAATTCCTTTTAAGATTCGTGGATTTTATTTTTATTAAGAATATAGATATATAAAGTACTGTAGTTTACAGCTAGGCCTTGAAATATCTTTTTAGGATCTGTTAGGAATAAGATTGATATTGTATTGTGTGTAACCTGCACAATGTGGAAAGCTGATAAACCTGTGCAAAATCTTTGCCTCTGTGCTGTCAGTGTGGTGTGCTTTCTGCATGGTTATATACTACTAGGAACTTTATCAAATTTCAAATTACATGATAAAAGATCTGTAAAAGGCTGCATAAATGTTAGTTGGCACATAAAGACAATTGTAGAAGTTGAAACATGATTGCTATATTTCAATGTTTATACCCGTTCAACATATTGCCTCTAAACTTTCCTTTAATTTCTTTATTTTTATTTTTGTTCGAAGCATGATCTTAAAGATATGTTTAAGTTAATGGATGTGATGCAGGGTTCCTACACTGTATTGGCGCATGTTGGTGGCCCTTTGTGCCCTAAGTACATGTATGCACACAGGGCACATACAAAGCTACAGACTGAGAGTTGGTTTGGATCCTCTTCATTTCATTTGTTTGGCTTTTCTGTTATTTTTTTCCTCTACTTACATGTATTTCTGTGAATAAATCCTTGTTAAGTTAACCCTTTACTTTTCCTTCCATGTGTATTTTCTTATATACTGTGAATGTGAAGACCCTAACTGGTACACTTGATCTTATGTCCATATGAAAGTGCAAATCTTTATTAATTTGGATTGCCTGAGCAGTGTGTATCCCATGATGATGAAGGAAAATGGAGAGATTTTTTCCTTTTAGCTCTGCTGGTCAGAGATGAAGCCACACCTTTCCATTTTTCAATGCTGCATATTTAATCTGCAAAAAAAAAAAAGTTAAGCCATAACAGCCTTTTTATATTTTAATTTGTCACCTTTGCATTGCAGAAAAAAATACCGAATAACCGTTTTTACAGGCAGTTGCTCCTCTTTGCATGGCTCTGTTCTATAAAGTGACTGATAACGGCCGTGGCACTGAAGTGTGAGCTGCACGTGTGTGACTTCATAAAGACAGGTTTCAAACATTTCACATGCATGGTACCATGCAAAAGGGTTTTTGTTGTTGTGTATATGTTTGTTTTAACATGTTCTTTTACTTTCTTTTCTTTTGGCTTTGCAAATTTCAGTCTGTTGGGCCTGAAATAAAACCATATACAGTGCCCAGTCTTTCCTTTTTAATTTTTAAGCTAGACTCAAGGGTGTGTGGTATTTCACTTTTTAGTACATTACCTTACTGGAATCTTAAATTTTGCTTCTAAGTTGGCCTTTAAAGCTAGAGCAGAATAGCTGTTTTATCCTTAGGTTGTAGTATACCCTGCAATGCTTCAGATACTTTGGGAACTTAATATAGGAGATAGTCTTACATAAGTAATAAGGAAACAGCCACATTTCTCCATTAATGCATAGGAAGCAAAGTAAAGTTTTCTGGACCTGTGATAAACAAGTTTCTGTTACATAAAGGCAATTTTATAACCTGTCTAATTAAGAATATATTTCCAGTTTAGCAGTTATGCAGGCTCATAAACAATATTTGGCTTTATAGTAAATTTGTTTCTAAATCTAATAACTTTAAAATAGAAACTTAAAGTAAATATGACTTACAACCTAAAACTAGGGTGGTTTTCTTTTCTAAAGGAGCTTTCCCTGTTGAGGCTATTGTTTCTTCTTGATTTATATATTTTAGACCACATAGTATATTAGCACAGGAATTTGCAGAAGCCATTTAAGTTTTTTAAGGTCAGCGCTGAGTTAGCATTTGTTGTTCTGATGAAACGTAACACATCATGGGATATATATATATATATAAAGAACTTAATTCTTGTGGTGCAGTGTTGATAGTTTTGAGTGTTGCCTAAATGTCTATGAGGTTGTGAGTTTGTCATTGTTACATTCCAGTGTTTCTGCCTCTTGGCATGCTTAAGCACGGCTGGCTTCATCTGCTCCTTACACACTAAACTGCTCTGAGTGTGCTCAGCTGCAGAGATGGCCGCTGCTGAGGGATGTAGATTTTCTACTTGAATTTTTATGTTGTAGGAACCTCAGGAGGTCAGTGTTTACTGTTTTATATATGCCTTCTTTTTCCTGTTTGAGCTTCTCTCTCTGAAGGATTCTAACAGAACAAAAGCTGCTGATCAACCTAAGTTGGAAACAGAAAGTGTGTCTAGTGTCATTGAAATGCGTACTCGGCAGTTCCATGTTACAGCCCATTAATTAGCAAGCGAACTTAGTGCCACAGGTGTTCATTACTCGGGAAATGGTTTTGCTTTTTGTATTGTCTAATCTCTTTAATGACTTCATACTGTGTAAGAAAAATCACTTTTGTATTGTTTGTTGGTTATTTCCAAAATAACTGACTTGTAAATATCCTTAGAGCCAGTTCTGATGCTTTACATCATTGCTACTTGATTTTGTTATGCAACTTAGATCTCAGATCTCAGAATACTTAACCAAGCCATTACATCTTAAAACAAAACAAGTAGCATACATTTTGTAATTAACATTGATAAACACTGTGATTTTTTTGGTTAAAACTTTTTCATTGATCTGAATTGCTTAAATTGCATATATTGTAAAAAATAGAGTCAGATGTATATTTTAAAATAATTTCAGCTGACTTTCCTCTGACTGCTTTGTCTACTCAGTTATGAAATATTCAGATACAAGTTTTATCTCAGGTGAATATCCTTGTATCGTTTTGCTTTGGTGACATGTTTATAAAGAAAGATCATCATACTTAATAGTCTTTGGAGGTTTGTGAGGTGTTTTGTTGTTTTGTTTTAATGTATTTTATTGATTATCTTCCCAGTTAGTCGATTATTTTTCCCCCTCCAATTGTTTTATCAAACTGGAGAGAGAAATAAAAAAGCTCTCCTCACATTTGGTATGGAGATTCAACTGAAAATGAGTTGAGTTTGGTCCTTCCTTTTTCCAAACACTCAAAATACAAAAGTGGAACCTTTCTCCCTACATAAAATTCTGCAAAGTTGGGGTGCCAGAATTAAATTATGTATTCAGCTCTCATCTCCATTTAACACCTTTGCAGTGGGAATTTTTTTGCTTCATATAGTTAATTATATTCATATTGAATGTATTAACAGATACCAGTGCAAAGCATTCTTCCCAAGAGAAGAGTGTGCCATGCACAGCTGCGCTGTAAGCCTTTCCTGAGTCTTCAGGCGCATACAGCCTGTTTGTGGAGCTACTTTTGCAGATATTACAAGGTGGGGGGACACTAATTGTTGCTGCTAGAGCTGTTTAATAACATGGTCATTGGAATCTAAGAAAACTAGGGTCTGTGGCTAACACCCTGGGATAATTGAGATGGGCAGATGAGCAGTAGTGGCCTGTGTTGGTAACAATATTATCTAGTTCAATGACATGCAGTAGCATTGTATAGCAACTAGTGCATTTCATACTGTATTAAATATGGCAATGCTTCTAGGCCTTGTTAAAGTTAAGTTTCACATGAAAGTTAGCTTCTCTTACCTGTCTTTCTAGGTAACTGGAAACTAACTTTAGGCTTGATACAGATCTTCTCCCTGTTGGTATTACATATGTATAGATACATAGATAGATAATTGTCAATGCCTAATTATTATACTTATACATTTGTTAAGGTATAAGCATAATTACAGCAACTGTTTATAGTTTGTATCCCAGAGTATATTGTGTTGAAGTAAAAAGATGCATAGCAGTTGAATGTATGCATGACTTTGAGGGAAGTTAAAACTGGTTTTCTTTTCCCCACCTCTGCACATTAAAAAACCAAGCCAAATCTATTTGCCAATAATAGATCACTAATCACAAAGCTAATAGTTTCCCTTTCAGTAAGAGTTTTGTTTGCCATATGTACCACTCTTGTACTGTGGCTTGGTATTCTGCAGAATTCCCTCTTTCACAGGTCTAGTCATCTTGTCAAATGCCTACTCTAACATGGTTAGCCTGCAAGGCAGTGTTGTCTCCTCCTAATGTCCACCTCATAAAGAGGTTCCACTCTTATTTCCTCACCTTGGTGTCACTGCTTTCCTATGTGGAGATATATATAACCAAACTGATTCGCTGTTGTTTTTTTTTTTATGGAGATAATAATTAGATAATACTATGTAATTAATTTTACTTGGTAGATTATCATCTTAAGAGATGCTTAAATGTGGTAAATCACTTCATATTATGAAAGTTTTACACTTAGTATTCATGTTAACATTGGGTGCAATAACTTAGTACTTGCTTAGTTATAAATAACTGGATCTTTCTGCTGACAACTTAGGTTGTATGAGGTATGCTTAAAAGCTTTAAGTCTGGTGTTTCTGTACCTGCCACACTATGTTAGAATGTGTCCTTCAAACATATCCTGCAACTTCTCAAACTGTACTAAATTGATATTTCTTGAAGTCTAACTCTGTGCTAACAGATCTTCATTTTAAATAGAATACGGTTTTAATTTTTGATAAGCTGCTGAATTTTAAAGAGAGTTTTTTGGGGCCACCAAATATTTTGGATCATGCAGAGAATATATATTGTACTGTAGTAATTTTGTATTTACATTTGTATGATGTGACATAATAGATGTGAATGTTAATCACTGCTTGACTATGTTAATAAAGTTGTTTAACTATAAACGTTGCGTTCTTGATTTTTAATGGTAAGAAATTACCTTACCTTTGTCCCCTTCCATTTGTGTCCTATTAGGTTTGGTGGGGCTTTGGGGGGCAGGGATTAAAGTGTTGTGTATTATGTCCTTATTTGTTTTGATTTGCCTTAGCTTGCACATTAGTGTGACCTGTTGTTATCCAAACAACTTTTTTTCCTTATTTACGTACAACAGTAGAATCAAAGTTCAGCGTACTGTTTTGTTTTGTTTGTGTGTTTGTTTGTTTGTTTGTTTTTTGAGACAGTGTGGTCCTGGCTGTCCTGGAACTCACTCTGTGGACCAGGCTGGCCTCGAACTCAAAAATCCGCCTGCCTCTGCCTCCCAAGTGCTAGGATTAAAGGTGTGCACCATCACCACCCGGCTTCAGCTTACATTTTAAGTTGACTACTGTTGATGCTTTTCAGTCTGAGCTGAGGAAGGTTTGGGCGATTGACTGCTCTACCGAGGGAAATGGCTGAAGGTGAAGCTGCAGCCACAGTGAATGGCGACACAGTACTGGGGGTCAGGCCAGGTTAGAGCTTTTGTTCTGCAGGAAATTAAGGCTTAGGAATCTTCGAGTTAACACTTTCAAGTCATTTCCTCTTTAGGTTGTAATCCCCTAATGTAATTGCATGTTGCCAGTTAAAATTTAAATATATTGATACATTCCAGAGTGTGGGTATATGTGTAAACACAGTATAGTGGGTTTTTTCTTCTATATCTTGAGATATAGAAGGTCTTAGAACAATATGGGGCCCGAGATGAGTCACTGCAACCCAGAAACTTACGAAGTGAAGCTTGAGTTTCTTTGCTTTTGCTAAATATTTGAGGTAACAAGTTTGTGTTGAATGGAATGAGATACTGTGTTCTCTAAAACACCTTGAAGAAGGAGTTTAAGATTCCAGGGAGTGGGGTAAGGTCGTGGGAGGGAGAAGTTCATGGAGGCTGCTCCTGTTCGGGATTTTAATTTGCTTCCTGTAGCAACTGTTTCTGAAGATAAAGAATATTGATATTTTAGTGAAACTGCAGTCTTACTAGTTTTATTCAAATGATTTTGATAGGACAGTTGAAATGTCCAGTTGATAGGACAGTTCTGTCATTGAGTGAATGGGTCTATACATTTCTGAACTGGCATTTTCGTGATGAGTTCATAATCTGACATGAACAATTTTACATTTTATGTGATTATTCAGGGGCAGTGGAAAAGATAAAGGTCTTAGATGTGCTGTCTTTATTGTGCACTTGACAATGGGAGAGACTGTGACCTAACTGTCACTGTGGTCCTTTTTCTCTGGGTCTTACATTAGTTTGTAAAACTGTAGTGATTTTCTGAAATGTCTCTTTCTTATTACAGTTTGCAGGTGACAGTTTGGAAGTTTAATCCAACTTGTAATCCCTGGTGGTGGTGTGAGGATGTTCTAGTTACTGTGCAGCTCACTCCAGGAACTGTTAGAGCAGTCTTACTGTGACCGTTCCAAGTATTCCTCCTCAGTCTTTATATTGGTTCTTAAAGAAGTGAACAACTGCACTAGGAGGAGAGGCAGAAGGAGAGAGTTCAAGGCCAGCTTGGTCTACATAGCAAGTTCGAGGATAACCAGGACTAAATAGAGAGGACCTTAAAAAAAAAAAAGATTAATGTCTTTTACTAGTAATGTGTTAATTTTCTAGGCTGTAATATATCCAGATTTGTCAGTTAAGCTAGATAAATGTAGCTATATAATACTTAAGTTATTTACAGTGCCTACAATGGTCCTATTGCACATGCATATATTGTTTCTGAACTTAACTGAGAGTACTAGTGATGGCTGTATGGTTGCTTCAACATTTGTCATTTGTTTGCAGTAATCTTTTTGGTGGAATGGTCAGGCCAAAAACTAGTGGTTAAAACAAGGTTATATGATCTGTAAATTTTTATAGCCAGCAGTACTTTGTGTACTGTAAGTTGTAGTCTAATGGTATAGATTTCTAATTTGAAGTTTAATGAATGTATGTTTGAAGTATGTTTTGAATTGCAGATTTAACAGTTAGCCAAGTCTTATGTTGAAGACACTGTTCCTAGTCACGCGAGGATTAGCGTTTTTTGTGGAGAGTAAACGTGTAAAGTAGCATGCTGCATGGTTAGAGCTAGTGTAGAGATTGCAGGTGATGGGAAGCACTGGTTTCTCGCCACAGGAGGCCAGAGAGGATGTCATTTAAGAAAAAGTCTGAAGGAGTGAGTAAGGCTGTTGGTGAGACCATTGGGGGAGATGGTCTCAAGTAAGGAAACAAAGATACACGGCCTGGATGGTTACATATTTGGATATCACCTAAGTGTCTGGAGCAAGGAAGAGAAAGAAGGTTTAAAAGGTAACCCAGGGCTGGAGAGATGGCTCAGCGGTTAAGGGCACTGATTGTTCTTCCAAAGGTCCTGAGTTCAAATCCAAGCAACCACATGGTGGCTCACAACCATCTGTAATGAGATCTGATGCCCTCTTCTGGTGTGGTAAGTACAGCTACAGTGTACTTACATAGAATAAATAAATAAATCTTAAAAAAATAAAAAAATTAAAAAAAATAAAAGGTAACCCAAAGGCACACACCTGTAATCCCAGCACTCTGGGAGGCAGAGGTAGGCGAATTTCTGAGTTCAAGGCCAGCCTGGTCTAGAGTTCCAGGACAGCTAGGGCTATACAGAGAAACCCTGTCTTGAAAACAAATCCAAAAAAAAAAAAAAAAAAGTAACCAAAAGCCAATGGAAAGGCCTCTGTAGACAGGTAGGAAATGACACAACTGATGGTAAGTGCCCTATAGCACTAAGGTAGAAGCAGGGTTGGCAGATGCTGTTATGTTTGGAGGAGAGTTTGATGAGTCCAGACAGTACTAGGGAAAGGTGGAAGGATTGGATGTGAAATAATTAGAATTTTTTTAATTAGATACATTCTTTATATTTAGACTTCAAATGTCTCATTTTCTGGTACACACACACATACACAGGAAAATCCCCTAACCCATCCTCCCTCCCCCTGCTCACCAATCCACCCACTCCCGCTTCCCTGTCCTGGCATTCCCCTATACTTGGGCATCTAGCCTTCTAAGGACCAACAGCCTCTTCTCTTGATGTCCAACAAGGCCATCCTCTGCTGCATATGCATCTGGAGCCATGGGTCCCTCCATGTGTACTACTCTTTGGTGGTTTAGTCCTTGGGAGCTCTGGGGGTATTGGTGGTTCAAATTGTTCCTCCTACGGGGCTGCAAATACCTTCAGCTCCTTGGTGTGGAGCAGAGACTGAGGGAAAGACCATCCAAAGACCATCCCCTGTATACAGTTACAAAACCCAGACACTATTGTGGATGCCCACAAGTGCTTGCTGACAGGAGCCTGACATAGCTGTCACCTGGGAGGCTCTGCCAGTGTATGAAAAATACAGAGGGGGACACTCTCAGCTTGAACTGAGACACTTGACCTGAGGGGTACACTTGAACTGAGCACAGGGTCCCCAGTGGAGGAGTGAGAGAAATAATCAGGATTTTGACAATATACTGAATGTGTTATGGAGGGGAAAATCAAATGGGACCTTCAAACCTTGGCGTGACAGGCAAGGATATAATTGCAGTAGGCCTGAGGTATCCTTGAGAAAGTAGAGAAGGAGAATCTGAGGATGCTAGAAGGACACAAAGCATCCAGCACTGGCGCTCAAAGGTAAGTAAAGAAAACAGACATTGGGACTGGAGAGATGGCTCACCTTCCTGCATTCAAGTCCCAGCAACCACATGGTGAAACATAACCATCATGATGAAATCTAGTGCCCTCTTCTGGCCTGCATGCAGGCAGAACTCTATACATATAATAAATACATTTTTATGAAAAGAGCACTTAACTGCTCTTGAGTTCAATTTCTAGCACATGCATGGTACCTCATAACCGTCTAATGTGACCCTGTGCCATCTTCTGGTGTGCAGATATACATGTAGATAAAACTTAAATACATAAAAAGCAAGCCCTTTTTAACAAAAATGGATGCATGTTGTGCCTGAAGTGTGGGTGGGGGTAGCATGAGTCTTTGATTTTTCAAAACTAAATTTAAACATGTAGAAGCTTATGAAAACCCTCAGAAGATTTTTAATTTTTTTAAGCTAAAGTTCATAAAGGCAGGCAGAAAATAAAAATTGGTTGAAACTGTCTTGTATTTTCAGATTTATGATGTAATTACTCCTGTGAATAAAAAAAACTTCCCAGAACTAAGCCCAGAAACATTGGAACATTAACTGCTGTGTTTCAAGGCAGTGAACAAGATGGGTTAACAAGTTTTGAGCACTTGTCCTCACATCCTCACAAAATAGTACATACTTGACATTAGAAGCTGGGGTCCTTATAGAGAAAGTATAGTGTTTGCTTTTTTAAGCTTTGATTACCTCATTATTATTTTCCAGTTTCATCTACTTCAATTTTTTTTCTGTGCAGGTTTTCATTAGCCATCCTTTTTGGGGTTGGGAGGGTTACTCTGTGCTTTTACCACATTAAAGGGATGGGTCTTAGTGTCCACAGTCAGATAAATGTTCTGAAGTTTTGGGGTATGCCATGGAGTGAGTTGAAATCCAACTCGTTTGGTCACCTAAATATTGACGGTTGTGAGGTCCATAAAGCAGGGCAGCGTGAGGGCTGGCTGACAAGTCCCCAAACCACGAGGGTATATGTCCTCAACAGCCATGCTTGAGTGTCTCAGAATATTCACAGAAATTTGGTAGGGCCTCTTCTACCTAAACTGTAATTGTATGACATGTAACAGGCTGAATGCTGCCTGAAGTCCAAACAGGAAACAGGGAAAGCACAATAAAAAGGAGTTCCAGCTGCTTATCTTAGAGGATAATTCTGAAATTTGTTTTTATTTCTGACTGAAGCAGAATTTTTGCTTGGGTGCTTAATATGCAAAAGTTGGAGGGTACTGAATATCTTTACATTCTCTAAACTGATTTAAAAAAATAGAAAATCAGTATATATTGTTAGTGAAAGACACATCATGGGCAGAACTGAACCCTTTGGTGCTGATCTAGTACACTTGGAAGGAGTTTGCCCTTACTCGGTAAACCTGAACACTTGAATCTACCAAAGGTAATACAGAAACCAACAAATATTCTCTAGAATGCCTAGGGAAAGCCATATATATATATCCCCAAACCAGACAGGAATCAGTATATTGAGCTAAAAAAAACCCAGCAGACCTATTGAAGCTTTATAATAAAAAACCAGGCCTGCAAGCAGGCAAGTGTATGTAATGGTGTGTTAACATTAGCCAACTGCCAATTGTAGACACCTTTAATCCCAGGGGAAGCAGAGGCAGGTGAACTTCATGACATCAAGGGCAGCCAGGGCTACACAGAGAAGCCCTGTCTTGAAAAAGGAAAAGACTAGACAACCCAGTGTACATGGTAGGTAAATAGTGTAACTGTCAAGTTTATTGTTAATCTATACTTGTTTCTTTCCATACATCAAACCAGAATATTTAGCATTTGATTATAGGCCTACTCTGAAAAGGAAAGGTTCGAAGGTTCCTAAGGAACAGGTTTGTTTGTTTGTTTTTGAATGTATATGTTCACTCTCAAGTACAGGGCAAGACACAGAAAGAGTGTCCTTCCTGGAGGTCCAGCAGTTGTGCGCAGCCCAGGGAAGGTACTGGGAAGTCTCTCCAGCCCCAAGGCGCTAACTAGGTAGCTGGGTTGGTTGGTTGATTTTTTTTTATGACAATTTTGTTTTTCAGTGTATATGTACATGTTTTAAGTCTTAAAATGCACACATTTAGTGATGTGAGTCTCTCCTGTATAAACTGTTGTGCTAATGTCTAGGCAGGAATATCAGTTCAAGTCAAGACCAGCCTAGGCAATGTGAAAATGTCTAGCCTACCCACACCCCTGGGGTTTTTGTTTTTTAAGCTCAACAATTTTAGTCGATTTTATTCATATGAAAAAAAAAAAAAAAGTCAGGCAGTAGTGGTCACACCTTTAGTCCCAGTGGGGGCGGGGGATCCACACAGCAGGCAAGCTGTAAGTCTTAGAAGCTGCCAGGAAAGGGGAGATGAAGAGAAAGCCATGTTATTCCCAGTGGGGGCTGACAGGAGCGGAAAGGCCCAAAAGTTGTTTACTCTGATGGAGTGTGCACTGTCACAGGCTTCGCCCACTTCTCCGTTCTTTTAGAAAATTGCCATCTAGAAAGGTAGATGTGTTGACTACCACCACTGTCATTTCTCAGTGGAGTGGAATAAGTTGTATGTGCGCTTGTCTATTTACAGTGACTGTCTACATTCGATTCTATAACTATATAAAATTAAACATAGCTTCATGTTGATGTCAACTGTCATCCCTTCCAATAGCTCTCCTCCTGCATATTGGTAACATTTCTCTGCAAATAAAACTGGCTCATTATCCTCAATGTGTTGTGTAATTTATACCACCCTAACAAGAGTCTAGTTTGGGACTTTCTTACCTCTGGGTTGCGGGTTGCACCTCCTGGTATCCTGCTCGAGTACTGGTTCCCCAAGGGGCCTTAGGCTGCTCAGCTGCTTTTCTCAACATCAAAGCTTATGATGTGTCCTTGGAATACATAAATCCACTTATGTGAGTCTGCATTTCATGTGTACCCTGCCTCCCTTGGTTTTCTTATTATAAAAATCTAGTCAGTAAAAGTTCTGATTTATCAGACTGATCTTTTTTTTTAAAGATTTATTTATTTTATGTATATGAGTACACCATTGCTCTCTTCAGATACACCAGAAGAGGGCATCAGATCCCATTACAGATGGTTGTGAGCCACCATCTCAGAATCCTCCTGCCTCTGCCTCCCAGAGTGCTGGGATTACAGGCGTGCGCCACCACCGCCTGGCTAAAACCCTCTCTTGAAAAAAGTAAAAATGATATCAACCACACTTTATATTTTGTATCCTAAAGATTAGAAAATTCTAATTTATTTTGTATAAATTAGCATAAAAGGGAGAGAAAACTTTGGTAATAACCTGGCTTTGTGGGGTTTTGGAACAGGCCCTGTCTCACTGGCCTCAGACTCAGTCTACCTGCTTCTGCTTCCTGCATTCTGTGATTAGTGTGTGCCACAATCCCTGGCCTAATCTGCTCTGGCAAGGGAGGGTTGCTCAAGTGGTAGATTCAAATAACGTCAAGAGATCATAAGCGATCTGGAGTTGCCCACTTCCAGGGGCCTTCTGGAGCCTTCTAAATGAGCCTGGGAGTCTCCTCCTCTGACCTGTGAGAGCATGCCCATTTAGATCCTTAAACAGATGCTTGTTCCCCAGGAGTCTCTCTATTCCTGTGGGTTATTCTGCTCTGGCCAGTGTGCATGGGTCACCCTAAATCAAGCAGGGCAGTCCCCAGCTGAAGCTCAGGCATAGCATTCAATAACCTCCACTGAGCTATCCAAATTTCCACAGAAACCTCCCAGCAGCCCTTCCATGGTCCTTCTCAGTTAAACCATCTTAAAAGATAATGAGCTCACAGGAAAGCCAGTGGTCATGGGAGAGGAGTGACCTCTGAGACAGAAGTGACTTCTGAAGAAAACAAGGCATGAGCTGGAAGGACAGACACAGATACCCTTTTGCCTATCCTAGCAGAGTGGAGCTTAAACCAGGAAACAGAAGAAGATATAGGAACTAGCAGAAGCGCTGAACTGCTGGGTCAGTCCTGTAGCCACCAGCTCCTGGGGCTGCAGCTCCCCTGTGAGGCACAGAAAATAGTTGCTACAGCAGATCTGACCAGGAGAGGAAGTAAGGCCAGGCTCTTTCCCCATCTTTGTCAGACCTGACCAGAGAGGGAAAGGAGGAGGCCAGGCTCTTCCCCCATCCATGCCACTCAGTGACTGCATGGCTCATGTGGGAGAGTTCACTTTGCAAGAAAACTAGGAAATGCTGCAAATCAGCATGAACTCTAATCTCCAAGCTGTTAACATTCACCAAATACCACAGCTCCAGAGCAAGCTAAGATTGGAGAACGGAGACAAGCCCCGGGGGGGGGGGGGGGTGAGGGAGACCAGACCTAGATGGAGGTCGGCCAGCTACAGCCTGTACCTACCCCAACCAAAAGCTGTATCACTACCAGGTGAACAGTTTCCTTTTGAAGTGAGGATTTCCTGTAACTACAGATAGGGACAGGAAGTAAGGAATCATCATTCTGGGGGAAAATGAGCTTGAAACATAGCACCAAATTTAGGAGCAGAACAGGGTTACCCTAACACAACAAACGTTAATGGGCACACATCCGAACTTTACATTAAGTACAGCTAATATCCTCAGGACCAGAGACACTTGCACAGCCATGTAACTGAAGTACTGTTCACAACAGGCAAGTTATAGGACTTGGGCTGATGCCCGTCGGCCATCACGGACAGAGAAAGAAAATGTCCATGGAGTTTTATTTAGGCATAAAGAAAAAGTAAAATTATGTAATCCAGATGGAAATGCAGAACATGAAGTGACTCAGAAAAACACGTTTTCTCATGAGGAATCTAAATTTCCATTTCAATACCAGCATGTATATGTATGCATGTATATATGGCATGAAAGTGTATGAGGGCCTGTTGGGAGGAAGGAAGGGGAAGGGAGAAGACAAACGGGGCATGCTTTCTTATGTGCAGAAGTTATACAAATATATGCAAATGACAGGAAAGCAGAAGGGGAACATTTGGCAGGGAGGAAGGGCACCAGGAGGAGTGGCAGGGACCCAGAGGACTGTGAAGAGGTACAAATGTGAGCGACATAGACTGATGTTACAGCCAAAAGGCAACAATGTAACCCCTTAATGTGCACCTTAACTAAAAGTAATTTTTTAAAAAGCAAAATGAGGGGGCTGGAGAGATGGCTCAGTGGTTAAGAGCACGGACTGCTCTTCCGAAGGTCCTGAGTTCAAATCCTAGCAACCACATGGTGGCTCACAACCATCCATAATGAGATCTGATGCCCTCTTCTGGTGAGTCTGAAGTACAGCTACAGTGTACACATGATAAGTAAATCTTTACAAGAAAATAAAATAAAAAGTAAAATGAACATAAATGTAACAAATGAAATCCAAGCTATCCAAGTATTATTAACATGACAAGGAAAGGCTAGAGGTCTCCTGCCTCTTCTTTTAGAAACTAAAAGTAACAAGAATGAGAAACCGAATTGCTAGTTCCATACCTCCCAATCTAAAAGACCTAAGGAGGAAGGAGGTCTGCCCACTGAGCGAAGGTCACACCCACTGGCTGTGGGACTGAGAAGCCAGCAGAGCTCATAACTCCAAGGCAGAGCAGAGCCACAGATGAAACATGAGCAGGGCCAGGCCAGCATGGTGGCACACGCCTTTAATCCCGACACCCTGGAAGTAGAAGCAGGCATAGCTCTAAATTCAAGGCTAGCGTGGTCTACATAGTGAGTTTTAGAACAATCAGGGCAACATAGAAAGGCCCTGTCTCAAACAAACAGGAAATAGTCCCATTCTTGGACGAGTGGTCTGAGGTGTAGTGGGAAGTGACCAAAAAGCTGAGGGAGTCAACTTGGGTAAGAAGAGATGCCGATTAATTATTTTTCAGGAAGCAGCATGCTGCTGAAGAAAGAGAAGAGGAAGTCTGTCCTGTGACACCCCTTCGGTGTTAACCTCAGATGGCTGCAGAGATGTCACTCCAGCGGAGATGATTCACATGTAGAAATGCTGGTAGAAGGAGAATTTCTGCTGAATGGAATCCAACCTTCGTCTCTCTCACAAAACTCGAGAAAACAAGTAAGAATTCACCTTTACTTAAAATTTTTTTCAAAATCATAGGAACTATGAAACAATATTTTGCACATGTGTTTTGAGGGGTGAAAACACTAGTTCTGACCAAGGAACTGTCACTCTGTAGCAGGTAAGAAGGGAGCCAGACAAATTATCATGAATTATTTTTATTAACTTTCTCTTTTTGTTTGAACAAATTTAAAAAGTTTGGAAAGAACAATCATGTAGATAAGTTCATGAATGGTATCTTTCAACATTAGCAGTATAGAATACTTAACATATTCACTTGTTAATTTGAAATACTACTTAATGCAGAGTTCAGAAGAATACTCCAGGAATAAAGACATCAGCTTATCAAAGAGGCACAACTCATCGTTGACGAAGATCTCCTTACCAGAAACAAAAATTCATACTTCCTTTCTTCTAAGAGCAGAGGAAATTGTGGGAGTCCTTGGACCTCTCTGTGTGGAGAGGAGACGTCTTTCTCAGAATGTAAGCCATAGCCTTTTACCTTGGAGAGACACAGACGCCGGCCATCTTGCCGGCGTACCACAGTTGGGGGCATACCATGATACTTTAGTCTACCTTAGCTTGATCATTGAATAAAATGCATGTGAAACATCTTTAACAGCATAGGTTTTAATAAATACGTTTGACTCATAAGAAAACATCAGAGACTGAAGAGGTGGCTCAGTGGTTAAGAGCACTTGTTCTTGCAAAGAACCCATGTTTGGTTCCTGGTGCCCACATGGTGACTCATAATTATTTGTAACTCCAGTACCAGTGGATCTGATGCCCTCTTCTGATCCCAATGTGTCTGGGCACATATGTGACACACGTATGTACATACTTACATACATGTAGGCAAAACAAATATAAAATTTTCAAGTTTTCTTTTTAAAAAATGGATAACCTTTTAAAAAGATTTAAAAGATGAGTAAATACAATTCAGGAAATTTAAGGATTTGGCTTTTCTTAGTGTGGGAATGTACACATGCGAGAGGTACCTGCATAGTACAAAACAAGAAGTACCTGCAGAGTCCAGGGTCCCATCAGGGCAGAGCTACAGATGGCATGAGCTGCAAGATTGGGGACTAGGACCCCACCTTGGCTCTTCTGAAGAGCAGTATGTGTGTCCTTAACCACTGAGTCATTGTCCTAGGCTGGAGTATTTAGATATCATATATACTTAGTGCTTAGAATAGTAGAATAAAACTAAAAATCAAGAAAATGAAGCTTTGGGGCTAGAGAGATGGCTCAGCGGTTAAGAGCACTGACTGTTCTTCTGAAGGTCCTGAGTTCAAATCCCAGCAACCACATGGTGGCTCACAACCATCCCTAATGAGATCTAATGCCTTCTTCTAGGGTGTCTGAAGACAGCGACAGTGTACTTACATGTAATAAATAAATCTTTAAAAAAAGAAAATGAAGCATTATATCATAATTTTACAAAATTGACAACAACCAGATTGTATTATAGTAAAAAAAAAAAAAAAAAGAATAATTTTTTTTTCCATGCTCAGAACTGATCCAAGGATCTCATGCATGCTTGGCAAACTCTACCACTGAAGTACATATGCAACCCGGGAAAACATTTTCATCTTTATTATATACATTCTTCACCTCTCTAGTGATATTTATGTTTTTCATGTTAAGCAGCCAAACCATGCTGGTACATATGGTTACAGCACTATCCTTTAACCTCAGGCCTACCACCATTATTTTTAACCTCTGGGTAAAATTTCTATTTTAATGTTAAAGTTTATGTTTCTAAATATGTAGAACATTGACACAAAGTAAAAATTAGAAGGTACAAGAGACAGTCTCTTTGTTTTTCTTTCTCTATTCTTTCCTTCCTTCCTTCCTTCCTTCCTTCTTTCCTTCCTTCCTTCCTTCCTTCCTCACCCACTGTTTTTGTTGTTTGTTTGTTGGTTTTTGGGGGCTTTGTTTTTGATTTTTTTTTTAAGGGATTCTCTGTGTAACGCTGGTTGTACTGGAACTTACTCTGTAGACCTGGCTGACCTTGAACTCAGAGATCTACCTGCCCCTGCCTATGGAGTGCTAGGAAAAAAGGTGTGTGCCACCATTACCTAGCTTTTTCCTTTTTTTTTTTTTTTTTTTGATTTGGTTTTTTCAAGACAGGGTTTCTCTGTATATCCCTGGCTGTCCTGGAGCTCACTCTGTAGACCAGGCTGGCCTCAAACTCAGAAACCTACCTGCCTCTGCCTCCTAGAATGCTGGGATTACAGGTGTGCGTCACCACCGCCCGGCTTTTTCCTTTTTCTTTTCTGACTTTCTTTCTTTCTTTCTTTCTTTCTTTCTTTCTTTCTTTCTTTCTTTCTTTCTTTCTTTCTTTCTTTCTTTCTTTCTTTCTAGATTTTGTTTAATTTAAGTATATGGGTACACTGTCATGTCTTCAGATACACCAGAGGAGGGCATCAGATCCCATTACAGATGGTTGTGAGTCACCATGTGGTTGCTGGGAAATGAACTCAGGACCTCTGGAAGAGCAGTCAGTGCTCTTAACCACTGAGCCATCTCTCCAGCCTAGTGAAATTTTTCTTTGCCGTGTTTTTTGTTTTTTCCACTTAGGATGTGATGCATCTGGAATCTAACAGTGTGCTGGAGATGTTTAACGCCTTGCCATCTTACACGTCTACAACCCATCTTTCACATCGCAGCAAGAATAGACCTTGTAAGCATTTGGTCCTGACATTCCTTTCCTGAAAACCCCCTGTCAGAAGGGTCCCTCCAGGCCACCTGGCCCTGGCTTTATTCTTCGCCTCATTCTCTCCAACTTGCACTCACTTTTCTGCCTGGCAGTTCTTCCACAGACACCAGATTCTTTCCTTCCATCTCGGCCTCAAAGTCTACACTGAATATACTCTCCCAAATAGCTTCCTTGTTCCCTGTAGTCTTAACTGCTTTCGGCCGGTGTGTTTATTACACTGCAGGTACTATTCTCAGAGTTTTACGTGTTTTGATTCATAATAGTGCCTCTTTGAAGTCGGTACTATTATCCCTACTTTACAGCTGTGCAGCTTGAGTCATACACGTGGTTAAGGCGCTACCCCTAAGGACAGAAAGCTCATAAATTGCAGCTTAGACAGTTTTATTTCAGTGTTCAGAAGCATTGTCTACACGGTCCCTCATTTCTTATTTAAAAACAAACAAACTTATTTCCGTTAGTGGGGACTGAACTCATGTCCTTACATATATTAGGCCTGTGCTTACCAGTGACCCCATTACAACACCCCCCCCCACACACACACACACACACAGCCTTTTGGAGACAGGTCTTTCTAGGGAGCTCAGGCTAATCTCAAATTTGTGATCCTTCTGCCTCAGCCTCTTGAGTACTAGGATTAACAGGGTACATAGTGGGTTTGGGGAGTGGGGTGTGTGGGAGTGGGTGCTTGGATTTAATCCCTGGCAGAGGCAGGTGGATTGCTGTGAGTTCAAGGCCAACCTGGTCTAAAGAGTGAGTTTTAGGTCTGGAGAGCTGGCTCAGGGGTTAAGACTGACTCCTCTTCCAGAGGTCCTGAGTTCAAATCCCAGCAACCATATGGTGGCTCACAACCATCCGTAATGAGATCTGACTCCCTCTTCTGGTGCGTCTGAAGACAGCTACAGTGTACTTAGATATGTAAATCTTTAGACCCAGAGCAAGCTGGGTCTACCGGAGCGAGAAGAGGTCCTGAATTCAAATTCCCAGCAACCATATGATGGCTCACAATCATCAGTACATCTACAGTGTGCTCAAATATACATTCAATAAATAAATAAATAAATAAAATAAAATAAAATAAAATAAAATAAATAAATAAATAAAGAGAAAGCCAGAGGTAGTTGGATTACTGGGTGTTCAAGGCCAGCCTGGAGTTCCAGGCCAGACTACACAATGATATCCTATCTCAATAAATAAATAATTAAAAAAAAACAAGAAAAAAGAAGTGTACATAGCATTCCTGGCATACATTACTTTTTATTTGAAAAATACATACTTACCATGTATTGTGGAAAGACTACCATGCATTCCCTCACACACACATTTTCACGTGTGTAGTGAGAACAGTTAAGATCTCTTCCTGGGCCTGGTGGCTGTAGCACACTTTGATAACATGAGTTAGGCTCTGACTTAGATCCTCAGCATTGAAAACATAAGGTATTCAGTGATTTTGAAAAGTGCGCTGTATTGTTAGCTCTGTCCAGCGGGTATGAACCGATTGCTCTTGCGTACTGCCCTTCAATGCGACACTAGACTGGTGTCTTGGCTCCTGTTTTAATGTTGTACTAATTTATCAGTTAGGTATCTGCTCACATATACTATGTTATGCATTCTCTTGTCTGTCCCTTCTGGCTGTAAGAACAAGATTCACCTGTTCTTTTCATACATGTAGGAGTGATGTAAGAAATGTTTGTGGAGCCAGGTGTGGTGGCGCACGCCTGTAATCCCAGCACTCTGGGAGGCAGAGGCAGGTAGATTTCTGAGTTCGAGGCCAGCCTGGTCTACAGAGTGAGTTCCAAGATAGCCAGGGCTATACAGAGAAACCCTGTCTCGAAAAAACCAAATCCAAAGAAAGAAAGAAAGAAAGAAAGAAAGAAAGAAAGGAAGGAAGGAAGGAAGGAAGGAAGGAAGGAAGAAAGAAAGAAAGAAGTGCTCATGGAGTGAATGTGGAGCTGGATCTGTAAGTTATATATAGCCTATCCCAAATATAGAAGCCCACGCACAAAGTGGGAAGTAGAAAATGTACCAGTTTGTTTGTGGGTTTGTTTTTCAAGACAGGGTGTCTCCTTGTAGCCCTGGCTGTCCTGGAACTGGCTTTGTAGACCAGGCTAGCCTTGAGTTCACAGAGATCTGCCTGCCTCTGCTCCTGGAGTGCTGGGTTAAAAGCTTGCACTGCTACTGCCTGGTGAGATGGTGCTTTTTTTTTTTTTTTTTTTTTAGGAGCAAAGCAACAGAACACCCACCACTGCCATGCACACAGCAACACCAGGCCACCTGCAAGGGGAGAGCAAAAAAAGATAGAAGCAGAGGCTATGGCTTTTGTCCCAGCTCTAGACTACCTCAGTGAAGGGCTGCATCCTTCAGTGAATACGCAGAGAAGAGAAATGTAAGGGACATTGTAGCAAGAATATGTGTGAGTGACATTCTTCTCTCAGAAGACATATTTGAAGACAATTTTGAATAGAGGAAAGAACTGGTTTTAGCTGCATGTGGGAGGCAGAAGGAAAAAAACAACCTATATTTTATGTGCCCTGTGGGAAAGAAAAAAAGCCCAAAAAACAACAACAAAAAAAAACAGTTGGCGACACGTTATGTTCTTGAAACACAATAAGGAAAGGCAGATGTCATTCAATAGGATTTTAAAGCTAGGACCAAACGTCATTTCTGTGCATGTGCGTGTGCGTGTGTGCACATGTGTGTGCATGTGTGCTGCATGTGAGCTGGACAGATGCTCTGGACACTAAGCTATAACCAAACCTTACTTCCTTCATTTGAATCTCTGATTTGCTTTGAGTGGCCCTCCCTACAGAGGGTGACAGAGAGAATGTGGTGGTTGTTCTTAAGGGTTTGGTGGAGGGCAGTCGGAACATCAGTAGGCTGAAAGGATCTTCTGTTTTCTTCTACCTACAAAAAAGGCTCTTTTTCTTTTTCCTTTTTTCGTACTTTGGATTGAATCCCTCAGCCCCGCTTCCCAGTTTTAACACATGCTAAGCACATGCTTTACCCCCCAGCGTTACACATGCTAAGCACATGCTTTACCCCAGCTTCCCACCTTTACACATACTAAGCACATGCTTTACCTCAGCTTTCCACCTTTACACACACTAAACACATGCTTTACCCCAGCTTCTCACCTTTACACATGCTAAGCACATGTTTTACCCCAGCTTTCCACCTTTACACACGCTAAGCACATGCTTTACCCCAGCTTCCCACCTTTACACATTAAGCACATGCTTTACCCCAGCTTCCTACCTTTACACATGCTAAGCACATGCTTTACACCAGCTTCCCACCTTTACACATGCTAAGCACATGCTTTACCCCAGCTTCCCACCTTTACACACACTAAGCACATGCTTTACCTCCGCTTCCCAGCTTTATACAGGCTAAGCACGTGCTTTACCATGGAGCTGCACCCTCAGCCCACAGGGACCAGTTTTTGACAATAACCAGATGTCCTGTTTAGGGTGGGTCTGCCCTATATTTTTATTAGATTTTAAGGTTTTGAACAATTACACTTTAGAGTTGACAGGAAGGAGACAAAAGAGTTTTTAAACAGGATGTTGTAAATAAATGTCTTTAAATTTTTATGGGATCCTTATTAACATTTATATCCCTATCATATCAAATCATATCACATCTAGGTTTAGGGGGAAGGAAGTCAAGGAAAGGTCAGTCTATGGAGAGAATGTGAAGACTTTAGAACAACAACAACAAAAACCCAAAACGCAATCATCTCTCTCTCTCTCCATCTCTATATCTATCTTTATATCTATGTGTGTATATATTTATACACACACACATATGGTAAAATTTGGAAATTAAAGTACCAGGTACAAGTTTATCTTTCCTCTTTATTTTTTTAAGATTTATTTTACACTGTAGCTATCTTCAAACACACCAGAAGAGGGCATTGGATCCCATTACAGATGGCTGTGAGCCACCCTGTGGTTGCTGGGAATTGAACTCAGGACCTCTGGAAGAGCAGTCCATGCTCTTACCCGCTGAGCCACCTCTCCAGCCCTGCTTTCCTCTTAACGCTCCCTCTTTCCATCTCGGTGCTCAGGGCCTCACTTCAGTAGCACGCTGTCTACACCTCTTTGCATGTTTGTGAGGAGAAAATGGAAGGTGGGGCAGTGGTCAACCCCAGGGGTCCTCCCTTGGCCTTGCTCCATTGCAGGGATTATAAACTCAGCATTATACTTGGCTCTGTCTATGTGGGTTCTGGGGATCAAACTCTGGTCCTAGGTTTGGACAGCAAGTATTCCCAGACTGAGCCCCCTTCCTAGATCCCAGTCCATTCCTTCCTCACACGGCTCTGGTAACAGCTCTCCCCCCCCCCCCCCACTTACTTGTTATGAGACATTAGGCAATTCATTTAATTTCCTGGGGCATATTTTCTCAGTACAGGAAGCATATGAAGCAACACGGCAATACAAAGTCTTGCCTCTCTCAAGGAAGGACAAACACTTAAATGATACCTCCACATACATATAGGTCGTCTTCTGGTGGTGTTCACTTACAACAAATCATTCAAAGACAAATACACTTAATTTTCATACTGAAGCTCAAGTTGTCTGCCAAAGATTGTTTTCTTTTGTGACTCACGACATAAGGATTGTGGTAAAAATTTGGATTATAATATTGAGGAAAATGAGCCAATTGAGATAAGAAACTCCAGGAGTGGGCTGGAGAGAGAGATGGCTCGGCGGTTAAGAGCACTACTCTTCCAAAGGTCCTGAGTTCAAATCCTAGCAATCACATGGTGGCTCACAACCATCCGTTATGAGATCTGACACCTTCTTCTGGTGTGTCTGAAGACAGCTACATTGTACTCACATATAATAGTAATATATATATATAGGTTTTTCAAGACAGGGTTTCTCTGTGTAGCTCTGGCTGTCCTGAAACTCACTCTGTAGACCAGACTAGCCTCGAACTCAGAAACCTGCCTGCCTCTGCCTCCCAAGTGCTGGGATTTTAGGCATGCACTACCACTGCCTGGCATATAATAAATAAATCTTAATAAAAAGAAAGAAAAAGAAAGAAAGAAAGAAAGAAAGAAAGAAAGAAAGAAAGAAAGAAAGAAAGAAAGAAAGAAAGAAAGAAAGAAAGAAACTCCAGGAGAGGAAGGAGAGAGGGCGGGAGGGAGGGACAGACGGAGGGAGGAAGAACACTCTCATTTGTTCCTAAATTGTTTGCCTCCCAACTTAAAAGGTCAGCTAGAACTAACTGAAGGAGAACAGGACATCTCTGCCACCATTTTTAAGGATTAGGGGTTGTTAAGGAAGTAAGGCTAGAAATAGTCTAAGAGCCTGGCATTAAGAAGGACCCTGAAATGCAGTCTTCTGGGCACAGCAATGCCGTCCCAACCACAGCAGCTGTGAGCCTCCACAAGACCAGGTCTAGAAGTCAACCATGAATCCCAGAGGGGCTCAGAGGTTCTACCCTTCCCACTGATAGGTTTTAGGGGAGGAACAGTCACCATGTTTAGTTGTGTATCCTGAGGACTCTAGGGATACACGGAATTCACATGCATGCATTGGAGGAGTCCTTTAATATACAGGACTGAAATAACACATAAAGCTGTTGTTTCTCTGACAAATTATCAAGGACCTTAGGTTCTACCGGGTAGTTCCAAACCCATAGTCATGCAGAGGCTCCTGGTTAAACTCAGTGAATTAAAAAATAAAAAAAAGGCTGGGTGGTGGTAGTGTGTGGCTTTAATCCCAGTACTCTGGAGGCAGAGGCAAGCAAATCCATGAGTTCGAGCCCAGCCTGGACTACAAAATGAGTCCCAGGACAGCCAGGGATACACAGAGAAACCCTCTCTTGAAAAACAGAGAAAGGAGGGGGAGCAAGGAAGGGAAGGAGGGAGGAAAGGAGAAAGAGCAGAGCATCGGTAGAGCTTCCATTACAAG
Source organism: Apodemus sylvaticus (assembly GCF_947179515.1). Taxonomy (NCBI): domain Eukaryota; kingdom Metazoa; phylum Chordata; class Mammalia; order Rodentia; family Muridae; genus Apodemus; species Apodemus sylvaticus. The sequence continues at coordinate 62,236,313 of NC_067487.1, forward strand.
CCTTTGCAAGACCAAGTTGGGGGAAAGGGTGTACAGAAAGTCTGAATGGAAGAGAAAAAAATCTAAAACAGCTCCCAGCAGCTGGCAGCCAAGAGTAGTGCATGTGTCCCCACGTGTGTCTGTCCCACTATTTAATTAGGGTTGCTTGCATGAACACGAGTTAGGGGCTATTTTGGAGCAAGGGCAACCTACTAATGGCTATACCACTAAGAAAATAAATCTCCTTCCCTTAGCAACCACTAACGGCCAACAGTTCCTCAGGAACAGATGGAGACTCATGAGCCCTCCTCTTCTGTGTTATGAAACATTGCCAGGTCCCGTCTCCTGCAGGTAACCATAGCTGATGAATTCATTCCTGCATGATCCTAGTTAATCTCAGTGGTTGTACTGGCTGGTTTTCTAACCAACTTGACACAAGCTAGAGTCATCAGAGCGGAAGGTGTGTCAGTTGAGGCGATGTCTTCATGAGATGGAGCTGTAAGGAATTTTTTCAATTAGTGATCAATGGGGAGGGCCCAGCCCATTGTGGGTGGAGCCATCCCTGTGCTGGTAGTCCTGGGTTCTACAAGAAAGCAGGCTGAACAGGCCATGAAGAGCAACCCAGTAAGCAGCACCCCACCATGGCCCCTGCATCGTCAGTTTCTACCTCCAGGTTCCTGCCGTTTGAGCTTCTGTCCTGACTTCCTTCAATACCAAACAGCAATATAGAAGTATAAGCCAAATAAACCTTTCCTCCCCAACTTGCTTTTTGGTCATGGTGTCTCATCACAGTAATAGAAACCCTGACTACTACGACAGTGAATTAAAAAGTCCAGGGATTCTATGACACTTCTCCCCATCGTCTGGCTCTTACACTGCGCATGCCCCTTGGTGCTTCCTGAGTTCACAGAGACTGACGTCTCGTTTGGGACGGAGCACTCAACAGTGGCTCATCGGCAGCACTTTGGCCAGCTGTGAGTCTCTTCACTGATCAAGGCTGAGAGCGGCTCTAATCCAAAAGTCTAACCGAAGACAGTGGATGCCCTGTTCCTCTAGTCAAACAGCAATGATAGGTCCTCCGAGAGCCCGTGATCTCCCTAGCCATGGTCTTGTGACCAGGTTTACAGTATCAGGCATGGATTCCTTTCAGCAGAGCAGGCAGGCTTCACACCCTATCAAGCCCAGAGATCCAGAGATTGGAGAACATAGTGCAGGCAGCTGCTCGGCTGTAGTGCAGGCCTCTTGGTAGATGGCACCACAGTAGGTAGAATCTGAGGAAGAATTCACAGGCTACTTTATAACATTCCAATTAAAAAAAAAAGATTTATTTATTGTTATATGTAAGTACACTGTAGTTGTGTTCAGACACACCAGAAGAGGGCGTCAGATCTCATTACCGATGGTTGTGAGCCACAATGTGGTTGCTGGGATTTGAACTCAGGACCTTCAGAAGAGCAGTCAGTGCTCTTAACTGCTGAGCCATCTCTCCAGCCCATAACATTCCATTTTTGCATGAACTAATATAGTCCCATGAGACCTGCATTAATCCCTTCCAAGAGTAGGGCTCCCATGGCCTAATTATTTCTACTAAAGGTTCAAGTCTCTTAACATCACCAAACTGGAGACCAAGTCTTCAGACACAGCCTCATAGGAAAGGAGCCGGATCCAAACAATACCAACCAGACTGAGATCCCTGCCCAGGCTCCAGAGGATCTTTAAAGATGATCACAAGTCTGCTTCCTCCATGCATAGCTTAGGCAATGGTGCCTCTTGCTTGGCTGCTTTAGCTTAATTCCTAGTGCTATTCATCCAGTTAGGGAGCTAGCCAGCCCTCGGAGTCATTCTGGCATCCACTGTTCTGGATTCCCTGAGTCCACTGCGCTAAAGGAGGATTGCCCAGTTTCCTGTCAGTTCCTTCATGAAAGAAAAACAAAGGAGGGAAGGCTCGTTTCTGTCAGAACACCCTTTTGAGACAATGCTGCATTATTCATGTAACACACATGTGTACCAGGGACTGTTCCACATACCTCAGTGAGACTCTTGCATCGTTCCTTCCTATTGGATTGTGTCTTATTGCACAAATGCTTAATTGGATGGTTACTCCCTATATAAATGAGGCAAAGGAGAGAACCAGTGAAGGATATTAAAGAAGATTAGGCCCAGTTACATTTAAACAAAAAGAACAAGAATTGCTTTACTCTGCACATGGTTATATTGAACTAAAATTAAGTATTTAATAATTATTAGTCTAAACATTTTCCATTTTCCTATCTCATTCTTTCCTCTTACAATGTATTTTTTTTTGTTTTTTGTTTTTTGTTTTTTTTTAAATTTTTTTATTCGATATAATTTATTTACATTTCAAATGATTTCCCCTTTTCTAGACCCCCACTCCTCGAAAGTCCCATAAGCCCCCTTCTCTTCCCCTGTCCTCCCACCCACCCCTTCTCACTTCCCCGTTCTGGTTTTGCCGAATACTGCTTCACTGAGTCTTTCCAGAACCAGGGGCCACTCCTCCCCCCTTCTTGTACCTCATTTGATGTGTGGATTATGTTTGGGGTATTCCAGTTTTCTAGGTTAATATCCACTTATTAGTGAGTGCATACCATGATTCACCTTTTGAGTCTGGGTTACCTCACTTAGTATGATGTTCTCTAGCTCCACTTACAATGTATTTTTGTGAATATGTTTTGTGTATCTGTAATTTTAGCTTACTTACCATTTTCTGCCTTTAAAGTTAACATTAATGTCTTTAGGCTGTCAGTGCCTTTGTGACTCTCTTTTCTCTTAGTTTTGAGAGCTATGTTTCGTTTCCTGTGTGGCCACTAGCAGTGTAAAGCCTGCCTGTCAGGTGTTTATGTGTCTTCCAAAGATAGCAAGGGAAGGGAGCCCTCAGGGAAAATACATCTCATTCCAGAGGGAGGGATGATGCCACCTCTAATGGCTGCCGGTCCCAAGTTCACCTGAGATGTGGCCTGGCTGCACCATCAGAGCAGAGGCAGCTGTGCAGGTTACATTTAATTCTCCCCAGGGCTTGTTTCCACCCCTCAGCCTTCACAGGGCAGCCTGCCTGGCTTGTCTGCTAAACCTTTGCTTTTCTTTGTTTTGCATAAAGTGTTAGCTTCCAAAATGCTTGTTCTTGAGTAGGGAAAAAAGCCAAGAGAATTGCAGATTTCTGAGATCTGCTTGTGTTGTGCCTCCTGAGACTTATCTCTTTCTCCATTGCTATTACTGAGCAGGCGTACCACACCTGCTACAGGATGTCGCCTCCAGAGGGAAATAGCAGGGAACAGGTCAACTGGAGCTTCTCCTGAGCTGCTCTCATTTGAAGACTTAGTGAAATACATTTACAAAATTACACCTAGAACAAATGGGAAATAGGCTTTCCTTTTGAGCCACTCCTCTGAAAGGAAACTAGCAGTTATGAGGAAACAGGTCTTGCAACTAAGTGCTGCCTAATAGGCTCTGAGCTGTACAGCTGGTCAGAAGGCGTCTTCATACTGAGGAATGGACAAGTGGACCTGGTCCATTGCCTAATGCATCAGGCCTTTGAACTTGGATGTAAGCCATATTTTATAAGCCCAAGAAAGCTTATTTTATGTAAAAATTTCCTTCTATCATTTGCTACCATTCATTAAGTTATGATTTAACAGCCAGGAATGCTTCAGGCTGTAATGTCTATGCTTGGGTAAGAATTTAATGGGGAACAACTGCCTCGCCCCAGAAATCAGCATGTTTAGAGGAGACATAATGAAAAAAATATGAAGGGGAAAGTAAAGCTGATGAGGACATCTCAAAATGGGAGGCTCGAGCCCTGAGCCCCAGCCCCAGAGGACACCTCCTGACAAAGCCCATCTTGAATACTCCGTTCAATTTCATCTTAGTTTTACTAAAACCGGTACTCTACAACAAGGGTGCTCAAACCCATAAGGATTTGTTTGAAACTACTTAAACTAAGGTAAAAAGTTCAACAAGCAGACCTCCGTATTTTTATAAACTATGGGATTAGCATCGATTAAAGAACATGTGTAAAAGAATGGAGTGACTGCTTGTCCAAGGACTCGGCCACCTTGACATGTTTATGACAGGCTTAATGATCCATTCAGTCACCAAACATTAACCAAATAACTGTCAGGTGACTGGCATTTGGTGACAGGAAGTCGTATTTTGTTAGACATGTCAGGCTCAGTGTGTGAAGCAATCACACTCTAAGGCATTCCAGTGGCTCCCCACTCAAGGCCTTTCCTCTTCTAGAACATCTGCATCCCCGGAAACATCTCTCATAAGGACAGAAGGTGGCCGATACCACCCACATTCTTCTTATATTATATCATCTTGTCTGAAATCTCATCATCTTAATCACTGTTTGTAACTCTGCAACTTAAAGACCAGGTAATTACAAAACAATGAACCTTCTGAGCGCCCGAAAACGCACAGAGGAGTATTTATCTTTATGGCAGACAGCCTTGATATCTATGAGACCAACAACAAAATGGTGGCCAGTGTAGCAGCTGCAGCTATTGTGAACACTCTGCTAAACAGTCTGTATTATAACCACAAATTAGAACCTTAAGAGAAGGCAAATATGGGTTTGACACTATTGGGAAAAGCCATGTTTCGTTATGCAAGAACCAATTGCGTTCAAACTGAGAGGAAGGATTTGACCAGTTAATCTCCTGTCTGTAAGCACTTCAGTGTCTCAAATTTGCCTGAACTCCAAGCTGCCTGCTTCTGATGTGGGTAGCCATTCTACACTTCTCACAGATTTTTACTGCCATTCACAGGTTACCTTTTAATATGAGGATATAGAGGAAAAGATATTAACAGGGGTTTTGTTGGGACCTGAATAGCATTGGTCATGGGAGAGGAGATTTATGGTTAGGGGTCAGTGTTAATATTAGACCATGATTAACAGAGTCACCTGTGTAGCTTTTCTTTCTTTTTTAAAAATATATATTTATTTATTTTATGTATACGACTCTACTGTAACTGTCTTCAGACACACCAGAAGAGGGCATCGGATCCTGTTACAGATGGTTGTGAGCCACCATGTGGTTGCTGGGAATTGAAATCAGCACCTCTGGAAGAGCAGTCAGTGCTCTTAACCACTGAGCCATCTCTCTAGCCTGTAGCTTTTCTTTTTAGAGGAAGTGTGTGGGCATGAGACAGACAAACAGATGCAGACACACAGAGAGATGTGGTCATTTAATGCCTAGGATTTCAGGGTCCTTTTTTGCATTAAGCAGTTAGTCCCTGGTGATATTAGGAATCCAATGTCAGCTGGGCGGTGGTGGCACACGCCTGTAATCCCAGTGCTTGGGAGGCAGACGCAGGTGGGTTTCTGAGTTTGAGGCCAGCCTGGTCTACAGAGTGAGTTCCAGGAAAGCCAGGGCTACACAGAGAAACCTTGTCTCGAAAAACCAAAAAAAAAAAAAAAAAAAAAAAAAAAAAAAGTCCAATGTCAGCCATTTTGCAAGGTGAACTTTCTTATTCCTTTTGTTAGAACTTTCTTGTATCTTCAGCACCAAGGATAGTCTAACTAGACTGATGGCTAACAAAACAAAAGCATATATTTATTTATTTATTTATTTTTAAAGATTTATTTATTGTTATATGTAAGTACACTCTTCTGGACATCAGATCTTGTTAGAATGGTTGTGAGCCACCATGTGGTTGCTGGGATTTGAACTCGGGACACTTCAGAAGAGCAGTCAGTGCTCTTAACCGCTGAGCCATCTCACCAACCCGCAAATATTTATTTTAAACAGAAGAGTTAACATAGACAAGAAAAACAAAAACCAAGCAGGGCAGTGGTGGCACATGCCTTTCATCCCAGCACTTGGGAGGCAGAGGCAGGCAGATTTCTGAGTTCGAGGCCAGCCTGGTCTACAGAGTGAGTTCCAGGACAGCCAGGGCTACACAGAGATACCCTGTCTCAAAAAACAACAACAAAAAAAGAAAGGAAAAACAAAAACAAACAAAAAACAAAAGGAGAGATTGCTCAGTGGTTAGGGGCATGGCTGCTCTTGCAGAGGACTCTGGTTCAATCCCAGTGCCCACATGGTGAATCACAACTCTCCGCAGCTTCAGATCCAGGGGATGCCACACCCTCTTCTGGTCTTACTGGGTACCAGGCACACCTATGGAACACCTAACATGCAGGCAAAGCATACACATAAATCTTTGGAAATAGTATATCGAATTAGTATTTTTCCAACACTCAACCCCAAATGTTAACTCATAAGGCCAATTTTCTTCCACCTGTGCCCTAGTCTTCTGCTCTGCTCCCATGGAATACTCTTGAGCAGTTCCTAGACGCCTTCGCTTTACATAAATATTTCTGAAACATATTCTTATAAAGGTACAACCGTTACCTGGTTATCTTTTGCATTTCAACCATATAAAAATATAAAAGATTTTACATATATCCATACTAAAGTTTTTACTTTTGGGGAGGCACTTGAAGAAAGTGTCATTATTGTCCATGTTTAAAAACAAGATCTTAGAAGGTGAGGTGTACACACTGTAGTTAAAACTACACTCCATCAGTTATGGGGCTTGACTTCAAACCTGCAGATTTTGATTTAGCTTAATGAACTTGGGACCTCTAAAGATTTTGTTTTAAACTTTTGGAAAGAAAGGCACTGGGAGAGGGATTTATTTTCTCCATCAGGCCGAGGCATGTTAAAACTTGTGTCCTTTCTTCCTGAGTGTACAAATTGGTAAGATTACCACCGTGGGCTCTGTGAACAGGCCTGGAAGGGTCGCGTTTCGGGTCCCGCCAGCTCTCGGCAGGCAGTCCAGGCCGGCTGGCTCCCTTGTGACCGACTGCAGAGCCTGAGTCTTGCAGGCGACACTGGGCGTTCCCTCCTTTTCCGGCCTTGGAAGTTAGTTTTGTTTTGGATCTTACTTCCCAGTCAAGGAAAGGCTCCCTGTTGACCAAAGGTTTCCCAGTCTTCTTGGGGTGGCCAGCGGCCAAGTTTCCTTAGTCCCAGTCTGCCAGAACCTGGGTCTGTTGGAGATCCTCGAAGGCCCGGACTCTGGACGCGAGTGGGCGGGGCCCTATTAGCCCCGCCTCCGGGCCTGCGGGTCCTCGGCTCCCGCCAGCCCTGGAGGCTCGCAGAGACTGAGCTCCGGCCCATTCCCAGCGAACGCTCGGACCCGGACAGACCGCGCGCACGCGCACTCGGGGTGCGACGTCCGGGCGTTCGTCCCGCGGCGGCGGCGGCGGTGGCCGCTAGGTGGCGCATGCGCCCTGGAGGGTGCGGGCGGTCTCTGGGAAGAAGGCGGCGGCGGCGAGAGGCGGGGGCGCCGTGGGGGCCGGTCCGTGTTTACACAGCGGCGGGCGGGTGCGGACGCGGAACCCGGCGCGGCGGCGGCGGCACGATGGTCATGGCGCATTTCGTGGAGAATTTCTGGGTGAGCGGAGGGTGTTGGGGGACGCCGCGGGCTTCGGCTTCTCCCCGCGGCCTGCGTGCGCGGCGGGCGGCGGCTCCTCAGGCGGCCGAGCGAGAGGCTACGGCCCGGGGTTGTCTGGCCGAGCTCCTGCGGGCCACCGCTCTCCGGCCACCGCGTCCTCCGGGCCGGCAACCGCGCGGGGCGACCGGGCTGGCAGCGCGGCCCGGGAGCCGCGGTGGGGACTCCCGAGGACCGGCGGCGCCGGGCGGGGACAAAGCGCCGACGGGGCGTGCGCGGCGTCGGGCGCGGGGAGCCGGGCACCCGGCCGGTCTGCTTCCCGCGGCGCAGGCCCGGGGCCCCCGCGCAGAGTCCGTGCACGGCCGGACGGGCTCGGCACTTCCTCTCAGCCTTGCGGCCGGGCTGGTGGGGCTGCGCCCGGGACTTTGCCTCCAGGCCTGCTCACAAAGCCCGTGGAAGTTGGATTTCTCGGACCTTCCTCGTTCTCCCCGCACCCCTCTGGTCTCCTCGCCGAGTTCTTTCGCGCAGTTACTGTTAGCCGATAATGGCAAGTACGCTTCAGCCACGAACAGGAAAGTTACGTGTTTACTCAGGTATCTTGGCTGAACTTGCTTTTCATGGCCCGACAGTTGCAAATCTTTGGGTAAGGTGTAGAAGTGTTGAAAGGAGTCAGCTTTCAGTCACGCCAGCCACTGCTATCTCAGATTCTTAATTCAGTCTCAAGCACGGGCTTGCTCAATAATACAATCCGTTCATGGTTATTTGTTTTGAATGTTAACTCGCTTTCCACAAACATCTGTACTCCGTGGTGTTTTTAAAGAGCAGTTTTATTGAGGTTCTCTTTCCATGTATATAGTGCATGCATTTAAAGTGTACGTTGTGAAGAGTTCTTCATTGTTTTGTGCAAACATCACCACAGTCAATTTTAGAACAATTTCATAACCTCAGAAAGAATCCCTTACCAGTTAGTAGTCATTCCCAGTTTGCCCCTTGTCTCAGCCCCTAGGCAACTTATCTCTCTGCTTCTACATTTCTGTCTTTTCTGGACCCAGCATTTAATCAGGACTCTGATGACTGGCTTTTTTCACTTACCATAATATTTTCAAAGGTAAACCACGAGATAATACATATTAGTTGCATTCCTTTTTATGATCAAATAATATTCCATTCCATTTTTTTATCTTTTTATTGGTGATGGATATTTGGTACCCATCGTAACTACTCTTATGAGTAATACTGCAATGAACACTTAAACATGTTTGTCATAGCATGTGTTTTTATTTCTTTGGAGAATGGAATTTACCGGGTCATGTGATTAACTCTATATTTGCACATGGTTAGCCAAGGGGCCAAGAAGCACTAGTTCAGTCAACTGCTAGACTGTCCCTCAGAGTGGATACAGCATTGCAGCTTGCTCTGTCGTGTCTCAGAATGTATGCTCATGCACACTTGCTATCTTTTGTTATAATGAAGGTGGACATTAAGTAGCATCTTGTGCTTTTGATTTGCATTTTTCTGTGGCTAATGGTGTGGAATTTTATTTTCCCATTTCAAGTATTTTTCTTTGGAAAACTGTAGGTCCATTGTCAGTTTTAAAATTTGATTATTTTTATTCCCTTTTTGTTATTGAATTCTTTTTATAGTCTGGATACTATCCCCTCCCCCCCCCCAATTGTGCTTGCACTATTTAAAGGCAGTTTTCTGGCCTTTTGATCCTCTTCTCTCTTGCTTCAGAATGCTGGGAATACAGGTGTTCGGGTGTGTGCCATTTCTATTAGCCCTGTATGTAGGTTTTTTCGTTTTTCTTTTCTTTTCTTTTTTTCTTTTTTTTTTTTTTTTTTTTTGAGATAGGGCTATTTACATAACCCTGGCTGGTCTGGAGCTCACTGTGTAGCCCAGGTTGGTTTTGAACTCAGATTGCCTGCTTCTGCCTCCCAGGCATACCATGCTGGATCTTTAGATATGTACACCCATCTACCTACCTTCCCTCCCACCCTTCCTCCTGCCCTTCCTTCCTTCATGCAACATACAAACTTTATTTAATAAAAGTAACGGGTAAAGTAAAACAGGCACTTGTGTTAAGAAAAAAAACTACAAGAAAATTTGTTCTCAGCAACTTAAAAGAACCTAATTGTAATTGTATTTAACTGAACACTTGCTGATAAGAACACAGCTCATGCACAGGTGTGGATGAAAGGTTTGTACATTTTTCAAGTATTCTCTGAATACTACCTTATATACACATATACATTAAATTTGAAAAAGATTAGATGTCCCAGCTGAAATTAAGTGTGTGTGTGTCTGTGTGTGTGTGTTGGAAAAGGTGTCTAAAGAGAATATGCAGTTTTGGCTCCCGAATCATGTACTGAACCCATCTTAGCTTCTGTTGGTCACCAAGCCTCCTCCACTCCTGTTGAGACATCAGATGAGGTTTGGTACTTGTTTAGAGAATTCTCTGTGTACATGACTGCCTGAGTGCTGGCATGGAGGAGGAAACAGGAGCAGGAGGCCAGAGGACCTCCATGCCCACCTGATGACATCGCAGCGGCTTCTGAGTAGACGCATGATACACGGGGTGGGGTCTGTCTGTCTCCCTCCCTCCCTTCCTCCCTCCCTCCCTCCTTCCCTTCTAAGACTGCCTTTTGATTTTATTGACTTCTTTTGAAGTCCAGTTTGTAATTGGGTGAAATCTTGAAGTCCAACTCCCCACTCTTCTGTCACCTCTGCTTTTGTTACCCTAAGAGGCTTGTGCTAACCTAATGTACTTCTGTTTTCTTAGAAGACTTCATAGTTTTAGTTCATCTGCTTCCTCTGTCATCTATTTGAACATAATCCTGTCTGTCAAAGAAAAGGTCCCACTTCCTTCTTTGCAAGTGCATGTCTTTGTGCCAGTTTCTTCTTTTAAAGAGTCTTTCCTCTGGGTTTTGGTGACACTTTTTTCAAAGACCACTTGACCATGAATGTATGAGTTTATTTTGGGATTTTCAATTTTACCCCATTGCCTTAATTTATTTCAGCAGCTCCTATACTATTTAATACAGGTTTGTATAATGAGTCAGGAAGCAGGAAATATACAAGTCCTATGTGTTTTTCTTTTTTTCAAAAAAAGATTTTGGTTATTCTGAGGGTCCCTTTTATTTCCATATGAATTTTGGGATTACTCCATACACTTTAGACTTAAGTGGAAACTTAGACAACTGTTACAAAGACAGCCTAGAGAGTGGTGTTCTTAGGCCAGGTGCAGATAGCAAAGCTGTTAAGACTTGTGTCTGGAAGCCTGATGCCCAGGATGTGTGTAGTAGGAGAAAGACTCCTGCAGCTGCCCTGTTAGCCTTGGCTCATAGACAGCCCCACATAGCTGTCATAATAGCTGTCATACATGTGTCATAAATAAAAACATGGAATTACAAAAGGAAAGCTTTTTTTGCGTATTTTGGACATGCTAATATTTTTAAGTTTATTAACTATTTTAAATTGTTTTTTTCCTGTTTCAGAGTTGTTCTGTCAGTTGAACATTAAGTGTAACCTTGCTTTTGCCTATTTCAGAATATGCGTTTCTGGATGTTTTTGTACATGTTTTTCATGCCTCTTGTTTGACTGAATTAATAGAGGAGCAAGAATAGTTTGAATATCTGAAATCTAATTTATGTTTCAGGCTTTGCCTTCATTTCCACTACTAGGAACAAATAGGAAAATAGATTAAAAATAAGTTGAATTGTATTTCTCAGTCTGGAATTGGGGCTCTAAATTAGAGCATGGACGACTCTCAGAGGAGGCAGAAGGAGCAGGAGAGCCTAGGAACTTCAGCTAAGCAAGCAGCTCATAAGGGCTCACAGTTCCGGCCTTAACAGCTCACTTAGATCAAGGTCATGTAGGAAGAAATTCTGTAGAGAACTGAATATTTATTCCCTCCAGTTTTTACAGTGGTAAGAAAATAAAACTTGTCAAAGTTCAAAACATATTGTACTATACTAGGTAAATAGATACACATGTATACACGCACACACACACACACACACACACACACACACACACACACACATTTTGTTAGTTCAAAAAAAAAAGAAACTGGTTAAGGTGAGGTAATGGAAACATTGAAGTTTAAGTCTCTAACAAGCAGCCTATGAATGGTACTCTCCTTAGTGTTTATAAAGACAGACCTGTCTATTGTGGCATTTTCATAGAGGAAAGCTTGAATCATTGAAACACAGTTCAAGCTCTTTTGAAAGCAGCACGTCTTCCCTTTTTCTTTATAGTTTTTCCTAAGTGAAAATACTAAATTAAAAATTCCTTAATACTGTACTTTAAAGAAAAAAAAATTCCTTAATACTGTACTTTAAAGAAAAAAACATGTTCAAGACTTCCTACATAACAGATGTTCTGTTGCTGATAAGTTTGCTGCCCTAAAGCTTAGTGCTATTGATAATCAAGCTGAAATATTTTTTCCTGTTAATCCATACCATTACTCTTAATATGTAAAAACAAATGTTAGTTCTTTAACAGATTACATAACTTTAAAAGGGATTCCAGGATTTTATTGTCTCAAATGCTGAATCTTGCTTAGAGAAAGAATTAGGAACTAGTTTATAATACTGAGATTATCAGTAAGAACACTGCACTGTAATAATTAAAATGACTTTTTATATATACCTAGATTGTTCATCAGTAAAAACATAAAAGGAAGTAATTTCACAGATAATAATTAAATAGAAAATAAGCATGACAGACTTGTGTTTAATACTTTATGAATATTATTTTACATAGTAAACCTAATCCATATAACATACCACATATTTCTTAGTGCATGTCACATTATGATAAATTGAAGTTTTGAGTTAGGTAACTTTCTTCAGAGGGTGTCTCAGTCAACACATCAGAAATTAACAAACACATGACTAGTTGTTTTGATCCTGAAGCCTTTCCTTTTTAATCTCACTGTTTAGTCTGTAAATGGTCTCCTTTCATTTATTGCTTCATTGGTATCATCATATTTTAGTCTTAAATTAAGTTGAAGCACTTGGCTATCCAGTTTGATCTGTAGTTATATGGGTAAGTCTGGGAGTTGGGAGGATTAAAATGCTTTTAGAAACTATAATTCTGTCAATAGGACTCCGGAGTGTAAAACATTTTTAGTTTGTCAATTTTAAATCTGGTATTTTAGATGAGAGATTAATAATACATTTTGGTTTTTTTTTTTAAATTCAGGTGGAAAATTTAAAACTATCTTTAGAAATGTATTTGATATGACTGGAAACACAAAATAGAAGCTTATCTTTTATTAGTTTAAAATTCTAAAAAGGGCTGGAGAGATGGCTCAGAGGTCTGCTCTTCCCAGATGTCCTGAGTTCAATTCCCAGCAACCACATGGTGGCTCACCCATCTGTAATGGGATCCGATGCCTTTTCTGGTGTGTCTGAAGACAGCTACAGTGTACTCATGTACATTAAATAAATAATAATAAAAAAGTTATAAATATTGTAATTTGGTATTCTTGCTTAGAATATCCCATCAGATGGTGCACTGCATTTAAATATGTGTATGTTTATGTGGACATATGTAGGAATATTTACTATGTACTAACAGACTTGTAAATTGTTTTACATCTATTGATACTCCAAAGGTATAAAAAAAGACTAAAATACAAAATCTCCCTTTTTCTTTGTCTAGATCTTCCTAAAGGCAGCTGCTTATTTCTATTTAACCTCCAAAAGAAACTGTATATATACAAGCATAAACATTCACAAAGTGAAATGTACTAGGGTATAACCGTAAAAGTAGTTAGCCATACCCAAGTTGTTTTTATTGCAACAAACAGAATATCCAGCTGTAAATTCAATTAAGTTAGTTCAATTAAGTCAGCTACTGATTCTTTTAAGTAAGTTACTTGATTAGTAGACATTCTAAAAGTACAGTTTTGTTGTTGTTTTTAACATTTTTGGTTTTTGGTTTCTTGAGATAGAATTTCTCTGTGTAGGTCTGGTTGTCCTGGAACTTGCTCTGTGTTGGCTTTGAACTCAGAGATCTACCTGCCTCTGCCTCCCAAGGGCAAAGGGTGTGATATCCTCAGACTTGGGTTTTTGAGGTTTTTTATTTCAGTATTGTTGTCTATTTAAGGCTTTTCAACTTAGTTATAAATTGGTGGGTAGTTTTTTCAAACACGTGTAGTTTCTGTGTTACAGTTCAGTGATGACATCCCTTGGAAGATTCAGATCCTTTGTTTTTTGTCTATTGCTTCTATTTTTATTTATATTTATTTTATTATTTATATTTATTTTATTTTTGAGGCATTTTCGCTGTGTAGCCTTGGCTATCCTAGAACTTGCTTTGTAGTCCAGGCTGGCCTTGAACATGGAGATCTGTCTGCCTCTGCCTCCCCAGTACTGACATTAAAGTTGTGTGCCACCACTGCCTAGCTTGTCTGTTGATTCTAAATCTCCTGATGATATTATTTTGTTTGATAATGGTTAACTAAATGAATATTCGTATTTTGACTGGAAAAATGGCTTGAAAAACAGTCTTAAGTTAAAAAACCCATAAAAATCTAAAGTTAAATAGTACATTCTTAAATATGAAAACCTGTTGAAGCCCAGTGAAATGTTGGACACTAAATAGTTTATATTTTTCTTTATAGATAAAAATGGATGTTCAAAATATAAAAGATAGTGTTTATATTGCTACAAATATAACATTTTTATTTGTTGTATGTGTGGCAAAGTACTTGATGTTTACAAGCTAAGAGTTTATTAGAAATTACTTCAACTTGAAGTTCCTGTTTCCTGTTTTTTTGTTAAGTTGTTGAAAACTTAGATTTCCGATCCTGTGGTACTTGGCTTATAGTATTGCTTTCATATCCAACACACATATTTCATTCCTTATTATCATTTGAGAAAATTAAAAACTTTAGCCATAAATATGGAGTTGTTAAATTTAGTTTATTGGTCTTTATTTTGCAGATTAAATGGACTTTTTTTTTGGTATTTCCTTTGTGATGATTTGATAATATAGAATTTACAGGGTTAAATAAATAGTACAAAGACTTTAAAGAATTCTATAATTGTATGATTCTTTTAATCCCATCAGTTGGAGATAAAACAATAGCCTGTTTCTTTTCTTAAATCTTTTTTTAAGGAAATAAAAATTTTGGGGTTGGAGAGATGGCTCAGCAGTTAAGAGGACTTACTTTTTTTTTTTTGAGGACTGAGGTCCAATTCCTAGCACCTACATGGCAACTCTTAACTCTGTATGTAACTCCAGTTCCAGGAGATTTGATGCCTTCACACAGACATACATGCAGACAAAATACCAGTGCACATAAAATAAAAATAAGCACTTAAAAAGCTTTATGATTTTTCAAGTTTATTGAAAATTTGAATAGGAATTACAAAACATTTTCCATCCACCCACCCACCCACCCACCCACCCACCCATTCATCCACCCCCCCCCCCCCACCCACCCACCCACCCACCCATCCATTCATCCATGGCAAGGTCTCATTGTAATCCTGGCTAGTCTAGTATGTAGAGTAGGCTGGCCTTGAACTCACAGAGATCTATTCGTCTTTACCTTCCAGTGCTGGGATTAAAGGTGTACATTATCATGCTGAGCTAGGATTTAGTAAAGCAAAACCATAATTAAATTAAAAAACCATAAATCAAGAATCTCGGTGGTGAGATGGCTCAGCGGTTAAGAGCACTGACTGCTCTTCTGGAGGTCATGAATTCAAATACTGGCAACCACATGGTGGCTCACAGCCACCCATAACGAGAAACAAGTAAAGAACCTATGGCTGGAGCGAGCCTGGGCTGGAGCAAGAAGGAGTAGGGAAGGGGGGGGAAAACATCAAGAATCTCTTGATATGTATAATGGGGTTTTATAATGTATTTTAAAGGTCCAAGTTGTATTTCCTAAATTATGGTGTGTGTGTGTGTTAAGGTTTCAGATTAATCTCATTGATTATATACTTTTGCATGTTTACAGAATGAGTATATATAGTAAACTATAAATGTTATTAAAGGTATGGAATTGCTTTGAAAGTATGTAGTCATTTAACAATTTTTAGCTTAAAGAAAAATAGCTTACTAGAACATAAAGTATATAATAATTAATGAAGAATTATTGTATTTTTATGATTTTAATATCTATTTTTGTTTATCTTTTGAATTTCAGGGGGAAAAAAATAATGGCTTTGATGTTCTGTACCATAATATGAAGCATGGACAGATATCAACTAAAGAACTAGCAGATTTTGTAAGAGAAAGGTATGTGTTTTTATAAGTGGTTTAGGAACTTACCAATTTAAATTTAAGAATATAAATAATTGCAAAAATTTTAGTTGGATTTAAATAATCAAGGTTCACTTTTTAAAAACATAATATAATTATATTTTAAAGCAGTATTTTACAAACTTTTATCGTCTCTACACCCAGCGCTGATAAAATGGTTTACCGGGCTGTTGTGGCGCACGCCTGTAATCCCAGCACTTGGGAGGCAGAAGCAGGTGGGTTTCTGAGTTTGAGGCCAGCCTGGTCTACAGAGTGAGTTCCAGGACAGCCAGGGCTATACAGAGAAACCCTGTCTCGAAAAAACCAAATCCAGAAAACCAAAAAAAAAAAAAAAAAAAAAAAAAGGTTTACAGTGGCATTGTTGAAGCCCTGGTTTGCAAATGACTGCTTTATAATATCTGTACATTTTGTATTGAATGTATTAGCAAAATAATGTAATGAAACAAGAATTTCAGAAGATCAAACATTTGCACTTTTGTTGTTGCTGTTTCTTTGTTTTTCTCCAGACTGGGTTTCTCCTTGTAGCCCTGGCAGTCCTGGAACTTGCTCTGAAGATCAGGCTGGTCTCAAAATCAGAGATCTTTCTGTCCCTGCCTCGAGACCTGGGATTAAAGGTGTGCGCCACCACCGCCACCACCACCTAGCACACTGCCATTTTTTAAGCAAATATGCTAAAATAATTTGAAAAGACTCTTCTAAACTCAGTTTAGTTGTGCATTATAATTTTTATTATAAAAGACTTATGGTTTTGAATGTTATAAATTTTATAAAGTGTGATTTTCTTAAAATTTTTAGAATATAATAATCAATTTAGAAATTACTAGAAGTCAGTATAATTTGACAGTGACAAAGCTACTTTTGGATTCTCTACCCCGTAGTTTTGGTTTTTCTTTTTTGGTTTTTTTGAGACTGGGTTTCTCTGTCTAGCCCTGGCTGTCCTGGAACTCACTCTGTAGACTAGGCTGGCCTCGGACTCAGAAATCCGCCTGCCTCTGCCTCCCAAGTGCTGGGAAAGGCTTGCGCCTCCACCACCTGCCCTGGAACTCAGTTCTGCCTTCTTAGCCTCCCCAGGGCTGGAATTCAAAGCCTGGGCCACTGTGCAACTCCCCCCCCCCCCCAACCCCCATGCCCTGCCCTCCATAACCAAAGACCGGTTTAGTTCAGGCTGGCCTTGAATTCTCTATATAGCTAAAAATGACCTTGATCTTTCTGCTTCAGCCATCTCAGTGTTGGGACTACAGGTATTTGCCACCACATCTGCTTATTGATGCTGCTACTTAGAGCTGTGTTGTCACTAGTTCTACTTCATTGTATATTTGTTGTTTTGTTGTATGACCACATTAAAAAATTTATTATAGGGACTTTTGGCCTTTAAATATGTCCCATTTCTTAATATTTTCTTCGAATAACATAGCTGTCTCATGTTTTCTTAGTACCAGGAGTTTGCTTGCATTCTGAAGATAATGGTTGCAAATATGTATATCTTCATTTATGGAGCTTATAGAAGGAAAATATGCATGATATACAGGAATTGGGATATAAATGATTTTACATGGGACTAGTTCTGGCTTCCACCTTTCACATGGAGAGGGAATCTCAGATACTTGGAGCCTGGTAAAGGCTGCTCTGTCTTCTGCATCAGCATAAGCAGGAATAAAGGAGGGAAGACACAATATCTCTCCTGAACTTTGCTTTGACCCAACACACACTTCACTGCTGTCACTCTCTGCCTTGAATTCTCTATGCCAGTCACAGGAAATCTAGTAATTGTGGGGTGATTTCTTCTTCTTCTTTTTTTTTTTTTCTGGGACAGGGTTTCTCTGTGTAGGCCTGGCTGTCCTGGAACTTGCTTTGTAGACCAGGCTGGATTCAGAATCCCAGAGAGCCACCTGCCTCTGACTTGTAATTAAAGGTGCATGCCACTGTTCTTACTAGAAGAGTACTCGATGGATATTTTATTTATTTTATTTAATGTACTCTGGCTCCCATGTTTATTAGATCATTTGGCATTGAGTAAGCCCTCAGTAAAGGATGAATCTGCAATTAAATCATCTTGATTCTGTTTGTATTTTTGCCTGAATGTTAGCCTTTGCTATTAACTAGTTTATTGTCATTGATTCTTGTTCTAGAACCCATTCTCTGTGTTGTAGTTAGAGGGTTTTGTTTTGTTTGTTTTTATTTTTATTTTTTGAGCTACAGAACAGCTTGTTGGTTTCCTGTTTAAATTATTTCATAGGTTTTCCGTTTCTGTTAAGATAAACCTGCAATGTCTTAGCTCCCACCCGGTTCCTTCTTATTTCCATCAGTCGTGAGGAGGCTTCCTCCACTGTAGGCCTTGTATTTGCTTGTTCTAGCTGCATTAGTTAATGCTTCTTTGGTTTTCAGACTTTTGCAGTCCACTCACTTACCCTGCCCTTCCTGGTCTCTGACTAGGGTTAAAAACACTATCATGTTTCTTGTAGTGTTGTAATATCTTTTACTTTCTCATTTGTGTCTGTTTCTGTTGTTGTATCTTTGAGACAGTGTCCTGTTGTACCTCAGCACTCAGCAGTGTGTTATTGTCTGACAAGTGCTATTTTACTGTCTGTCCTCACAGAGTAAAGCTCACAGTGGTACTGTTGGTTGGTTGGTTGTGTCATCTTTTTTGTTTTGTTTGTTTTTCTGGTCTAAGTTCTGCACTTATTCTCTGGTAGAATTATAATTTGTCGATTTCAGTATCATATTAGTTTGTTTTCCTGTTTTTTTTCTTCTTTGTTGTCTGCTTTTGGACCTTTTTGAGAGTCCGTTTTCTTCCAATGGTTTAGAAGTAATGCTTGCACTGTACTTTGCAGTTTGTGATTATCCTGGGTCTTACAAGTTCCTTGTCCTATTAATATTGACTGTTGCTTGTTTTACTGTTTCCTGAAGATGTGCAGACCTCAGAACATCACTTCCTCCTGGCTTGTTTGGAGGTCAGAGGACAACTTGCAGGACTGGCTGTCTTTGTACATCCTGTGGGTCTGAGAGATCACACTCAGGTTGTTATCCTTGGTGGTGAGGCCATTACTCACTAAACCATCTTATCCGCCCCTTTCTTTAAACTGCCTTTTGTTTCTTGAGTCCGTGTCTTGGCATATAAACTCTGTCCTATGGGTCTAGGCTGGCCAGTGTCATCCCTCTTCCCGTGGGCTTCTAAGAGTTAGGATTGCAGACATTTGCTCCCACACCTGTCTAGTTTTTCACTTTTCTTTTTCTTTTTCTTTTTCTTTTTCTTTTCTTTCTTTCTTTCTTTCTTTTTTTTTTTTTTTTGAGACAGGGTTTCTCTGTGTAGCCCTGGCTGTCCTGGAACTCACTCTGTAGACCAGGCTGTCCTCGAACTCAGAAATCTGTCTGCCCCTGCCTCCCAAGTGCTAAAGGCGTGCGCCACCACCGCCTGGCTTTTTTGTTGTTGTTGTTTTTTTATTTTCACTTTTCAAAAACATTATGGAAATATACAATTATCATTTTGTTGTGCTTTTTTTACTATTTTAAAAATTAATGTTTATTGGTGTTTTGTCTGCGTGTATATCTGTGTCACATGCATACTGGTACCTGGGGACTCTAGAAGAGGGCATTGCATCCCCTGGCATTGTGATTACAGATAGCTGGCTGTAAGTTATCTGGGTGTTGGAGATCAAACCAGGACCTTAGAAAGGCAGCCAGTTATTATTGTTTTTTTAAATTTATTTATTCCTTTTTCATATATTACATCCAAACCTCAGTTTCCACTCCCTTTACACCTCCCAGTCCCTCTCCCCAACTCCCCTCTTCCCCAGATCCACCCCTCCTGTTTCCCTTTAGAAAATAGCAGTCCTTCTAGGATATCAACCAAAAAAGGTAGAACAAGATACAGTAAGACTAGACACGGACCCTCATGTCAAGACTAGATGAGACAACCCAGTAGGAAGGAAAGGATCCCAAGAGTAGACACAAGGGTCAGAGGCAATCCTGCAGGCCCACGGTGAGGAGGTGAGGAGTCCCACAGAACACTACAACATCTGCACACAACCATACAACATCTGCAGAGGACCTGACTCAGACCCACACGGGGTTGCTCTGTGATTGTCATTTCAGTCTCTGTGAGCCCTGTCTAGTTGATTCTGAGGGTGTAACAGCCCACAGGGTCCTCCACCCCAGGGTCTTCTCTGACTCCTGCTATCCTTTCTCCCCTCTTCCACGAGGTTCCTCAAGGTCTGCATAACATCTGCAGCCAGCGCTCCTAACCAGGGAAGTGCCTCTTGCTCCTTTACCTTTTCTTTTCTTTTCTTTCTTTCTTTCTTTTTTTTTTTTTTTTTTTTTTTTTTTTTTTGGAATTTGGTTTTTTTGAGACAGGGTTTCTCTGTGTAGCCCTGGCTGTCCTGGAACTCACTCTGTAGATCAGGCTGGCCTCGAACTCAGAAATCCGCCTGACTCTGCCTCCCAAGTGCTGGGATTAGAGGCATGCGCCACCACCTCCCCACCAGCCCTAATTTAACAGATGTTATATTTCTTCCTTTAACAGTGAGGTCACCTGTGTATTCCTTACTTACTTTTTTCTACGTTTTGTTTATGACAAACCCTATTTTACTTCTTTTTTGTTTGTTTGTTTTTGTTTGTTTTTTGTTTTTTTGTTTTTTTCGAGACAGGGTTTCCCTGTGTAGCCCTAGCTGTCCTGGAACTAACTCTGTAGACCAGGTTGGCCTCGAACTCAGAAATCTGCCTGCCTCTGCCTCCCAAGTACAGGCGTGCACCACCACTGCCCGGCTTTTACTTCAGTTTTTTTAGCTGCCTTTTCTAGATGTTCTGAAGGAAAAAACTGCCTGATATCTGATGGCTTCTTGGGATATCCTTACTGATTGTTAAACTGTCAAATGTCTTATTCCTAGTTCATAGGTATTTCAGTGACTTTCTTTTTGTTAATGACTTTTTTTTTTTAAATATAAAAATTATTTATTTTGGGCTGGAGAGATGGCTCAGGGGTTAAAAGCACTGACTGCTCTTCTGAAGGTCCTGAGTTTAAATCCCAGCAACCACATGGTGGCTCACAACCATCTGTAATGAGATCTGACGCCCTCTTCTAGAATGTCTGAAGACAGCTACAGTGTATTCATATATAATAAACAAATAAATCTTTAAAAAAAAGAATTATTTATTTTATGTGTGTGCGCATGCGCGTGGGCTTGCACCTGCTGGCACACACCTTTAATCCCAGCATTGAAGAGTCAGAGGAACGGGGATCTGTGAATTTAAGGCCACCCTGGTCTATAGAGTTGAATCCCAGAAAGAACAGCCAGGACTACAAGAAAAACCAAAAGAAAAAAAAAGATGCTAATATTTATTTCTGTATTTACTTTTTTATTTTTTATTTTTTTTTTGATTTGTTTTTTTTTTTTTTTTTTCAAGACAGGGTTTCTCTGTATAGCCCTGGCTGTCCTGGAACTCACTCTGTAGACCAGGCTGGCCTAGTCTAGGTAGGACTCAGAAATCCGACTGCCTCTGCCTCCCAGAGTGCTGGGATTACAGGCGTGCGCCACCACCGCCCGGCCTGTATTTACTTTTTAAAGATGATCAAAATACTACTCATAGCATTATTTAAAAATATAGCCAAAAACAAGAACACGGAATTTTGTTGTTATTGTTTGTTTGAGGTATTGTTTTGCTGTATTTCTCAAAACGACTTTAATTTATGATTTAGTTTGGCCTACTGAATAGATAAGATTACTGGTATTTGCTCTCATCCATGGCATATAAATGAATAAAAGAGCAGAAGAAAATCACAGGGTTACCAGTGAGGGGTCGTTTCAGTCAGTACTTTCTGGGCAGGTTTTTTTTTTTGTTTGTTTGTTGTTTGTTTGTTTGTGACTAGGAAGTATTTAAAGACAAGTGTAGAAATTTGGAGTTGAGATGATAGAGATGCCTAAGTCTAGTCAGGCTAGGAGAGTTGGATGTTAGAGCAAGAGCAGTGAGGGCCCATCTGGGTAAACAGACGGATGGAGATGGCTGTGGACTATTGCACTGTTAAAGTTAATGCACAGTTCAGAAGGGCTAGAGAAATTACGGGACAGGTAAACGGTAGCACTTCGATGTTATGTATGTGGGGCAATTTGTGTCCCCCTACACCAATATTTCTTTTATATATAACCCTACTAGTTGTGTTTTTTCTTTTAATTTTGAATTTAATTTTTTTTTTTAGCCTAAAATCTTCATGTTGTTAGTAGATAAATGTTTTCTAGTGTAGTGTTTTAGGTCTATTTGCAAAATAAATTAAACTCTGAAGTTCAGGACCTCATAATTACTGGTGACTCAGTTTTGTGCAAATGATTGTCATAAGGCTCATTATTTCAAAATTGTTTTAATTACATCTTTATGTGCATGAGAGTGTACATGTGTCAGGTTGGAGGTCAGAGGACATCCTGTGGGATTTAATTTTTTCTACCATGTGAGTTCAGGGGTTAAATTCAGCTTGTCAGGCTTGGTGGCAGATGTATTTACTCCCTGAGCCGCCTTACCAGTCCAGGGTCATTATTTTAAATAAACTTCACAGTGTTAGACAACAATGAAACTGTTGACTACACTAAGTATTCATTCTATATCTTAGGCTGGGATCATTAAACTTATATACTGGGCCTTAAATTTTCGATTTTCCTGCCTCAGTGTCCCTGGTGCAGGGGTTATAGATGTGTCACCATGCTTAGCCTTACTGGTTTTGTTGTTGTTGTTGTCATCACAATAATTATTTTATTAATTATTATTGTTAATTTCTTGGTATCTAACTTAAAAATTAAAATTGTACCATAGACTATGTATAGAGCAAGAGTATTATTATATATGTAGATTTATTATTCATACTTTTGATTGCTATAAGAAAATAATTGAGAAAGCAATATAAGAAAGGATTTATTTGGTTCAGAGTTTCAAAGCTGTTAGCTCATGATCATTCATTTTTGTTATATTGACCCTGAGGCGAGGGCAACTGTCACAGCAGTGAGAGCATCTAGTAGGGGCTGCTTACCTTATGATTGCCAGGAAGCACAGAGCGAGATAAAAGGGGGGCTGGGATTGAGGTTTATCTTCCCAGGATACGTAATTCCTCCAAGTAGGTTAGTTACTTTATTTTCACCACCTTCCAATACTGTCATCAGATTATAAACCCACCAAAGGATTAATCCATTATTTAGGGCAGAGGCCTCATGACCTCATACATTCTCAGTGATTGGGTTAACCATCTGGGAACCAAACCTTTATCATAGGAACTTTTTTAGGGACACTACGTATCCAAACCATGACAATAGCCCCTAACACTGTCCATGATTTTAGACATCCAGTGGGAGCCCCCTGCTTGTTTTTTTAACATGAGGCATGCTATCATTTTTGCATTTTTAATTAAGGTTTTGTAACTTTGTTGTTTGGATCACTAAACAATAGATATTATAATATAACAATTTAATTTAACAGAGCTACAATAGAAGAGGCATACTCCAGATCAATGACAAAATTAGCGAAATCTGCAAGCAATTATTCACAACTTGGGTGAGTTAATTTCTGGCTGTTTTTCAAAATTAAGACAAAGTTCTTGAGACTACTGGGTTTCTGCTAAGAATCTGAAAGTTTGTAAATATAATGATATTCAGTGATATATCACTTAGTGCTAATACATTTTCAGAGTGTGTTAAAGTGGAAACTTAAGGGTTCTTTGGAAAGTCAGTTGTGTCAGATGGTGTTTTGCTGGGGCACACACAAGAATGAGTGTTTTCCTGACGTGGACACGGGGGAAAGGATGTTTTGCTAAAGCAGCCATGTGAAGAAGGAATGTTTAGCTGAGGCGTACACAGGTGAAAGGATGTTTCTCTAAGGCAGACTCTTGAAGGAATGTTCGCTCAAGCAGACTCAGGTAAAAGATGTTTGGCTAAAGCAAACGTGAAAGGACAAATGATGAAGGATTCTTCGCTAATGATACACAAGTATTGGTCTACTTTGCATTTTATAGTTGAGCTCCATTTCTTGTGATTCCATAGAGAAAAATGCACCAAAAAACTTATGGTAGTGTTCTGGCAGCTTTTGCCACTCCGAGGGAGGGCTCAGGCCATTTGGCACAGTGACGTCAGCTGAAACAGACTCACATGGAGTTTTGCTAAGACAGACACATGTTCTGAGGCAAGACCCACGGAGGACATGTGATGTTTGGAGGGAGTGAAAGTAGGACTCCGTGGACTGTGAGAGGAGGGGCTGCTTGTAGAGCCAGCTGTGCAGCACTTACTGGGCTCAACCCTTAGCTGATCTTTGCTTTGTTGAGAGAGGCTCAACCAAGAACTTTTCCTGGTGTCCCTGGTGTTCTGGTACCTTCTGCTGACTTGTGCTGATTAAGCAGAGGCCTGGCTGTCTCTGCTAGGTCATGCTACCACGCCTGATTCTTTTTGTTCTCCCTGCTCTACTAAACGGGACTGCTGGTCTATCCAGGAAGTGTTGTGCGTGGATGAGCTGCCACTGCAGAGTCCTGAGACAGTGCAAGTGGGATCTGCTCCAAAGAGCAATCTCTAAACAGGTCCGCTGCCCCCATATCCTAATAACCTTTCTTTTTTTCTCACTACATCTGGTGGGTGGTGGGCTAGAAGGGAGGTTAAAGCTTTTAAAAATTTATTTATTTATTTATTTATTTATTTATTTATTTATTTATTTATTTATTTATGTTTTTCAAGACAGGGTTTCTCTATGTAGCCCTGGCTGTCCTGGAACTCACTCTGTAGACCAGGCTGGCTTTGAACTTAGAAATCTGCCTGCCTCTGCCTCCCAAGTGCTGGGATTAAAGGTGTGTGCCACCACTGCCTGGTAAGGTTAAAGCATTTAAGAACCATATTAAAAGTAGGTTGAGAAAAAAATCTAAAGCTACATTATGTTGTTAGGCAACTTTGCCATTTATAAATAGCATAGAATATATTTACAAAAACTAAAATGTCCATAAGAACACTCAGTGTTAAGGTTATGGTGCCATTGATGTCACTTGTTGCAAAATGTCACTATGAGCATGTGACTGACTGTATTGTGTACTTATTTAAAATGTTTGTTTCATACATATATATAAATTCCTGGTAGAAAATGTCATTGTAGTTAACTGAATCAGTCAGTACAAAGATAATGAAACTTTTTTTCTTTAAAAAATTTTGAGGTTAAAATAGAATCACATTTTCTCCCTTCTTCTCTTTCTTCCATCCAACCCTATACTCTCCCTTGTTTTCTCTCAGATTCATACCTCTGGTTCTTTAAATGTCATTACAAAGATTTACATGTTTATGTATGTATAAACATATAAGTACAACCTCCTCAGTACTTATGATATTGTATGTGATTTCAGGGCTGACTGTTTGGAATCGGACAACCACTTGAGGAGCTGTTCGTGGGAGATCTATTTCTCCTACTCTCAGCATTTCTTAGTTGCCTGTCTTTGTCTAGAATTAAGGCTTCATGAAATGTATTTTTTCAATGTAATCAGTGTTGTTAAGTTTGAGATTGCAATTAAATATATGTAAAGTACTATTCTAGTTTTCTGAAAGTTAATTTAAATTTTGTTGTACTTTAGCAGTGATCTTTAAAAACTCATTTAATTGATCTAAAGTGGTAATACATGACCTGTAATCCCAGCATAAGAAGACTGAGATGGCACGATGTCAAGTGTGAGATCAGCCAGCCTACACAGGCTACAGAGTGAGACTCTATCTTAAGATTAAACTGCAACAGCAGCAAATTACCTAGAAGAGAAACTTCATTTAAATGATTAAAATATTTTAAAATTTCTTCTATTGTTTAATAGACTTATTACATTTTCCTTTGAAAAGTTTATATTCCTTATAAAATGAAAATTAATAAGACTTCATTTGCTGTAGAAAACATAGTGTAACACCTGCGGGAAGAATAATTATATAATATAAACTATAACAACTCCAGAACGAAGGGTTAAAGTCTGAATCTCTTGAAATTTAATACAGACTTCTATGAATATATATCACTTATTCCTAATTAGAAGGGCCTATATAAGTAATCTATCTAGTTTACAAGTGAGTCTGTGTTTTAAAAATGTTAAGAAAAGCTATTTATATAAGTGTTGTATAGTGTGGTTGAGTAAATTGAAAGACTTTCTGCTGTGTAGCTCGGGCTCTGTAGGAGAAATCTTAGTTTATCTTCATTCAGTGGCACTGTTTGGCCATGTGATGTGTGCTCCCTGGAGGACCTACAGGCATGGGCAGTGGCTAGGAAGGCTCCAGTCTGCCCTACCCTTTGTACCTAGGACTGTTGAGACTGGTGGTTGGTAGCCATTTTTATTTTACCTCCTTTGGGTCTCCAGTTCTTCTCTTTTATCCTTTTTGTTTTAGGTTCATTCATATTTTGTTATGTCTCTTCTCAGAATTTTGACACCCTTTTTCTAAAGGTTCCATCTTAATGTCTTTTAAACATATTTCTTTGAAAGCTGATTTAACTACTTGACTTTCATTTTCTTTAGAAAAATCTACTGTAATTTTTAGTTTCTTGATGGATAAAGGAAGAAATATGGGTTCACTTGACCTGTGGGTTCTGACAACATTCTTGTGTTTGGAATGTGTTTCTTTTTTTTTGGTTTTTGGTTTTTGGTTTTTTGGGATTTGGTTTTTTCGAGACAGGGTTTTTCTGTATAGCCCTGGCTGTCCTAGAGCTCACTCTGTAGACCAGGCTGGCCTCGAACTCAGAAATCCGCCTGCCTCTGCCTCCCAGAGTGCTGGGATTACAGGCGTGCGCCACTACTGCCCGGCTGGAATGTGTTTCTTATACATAAAATACACATTGCTTAAATTTTTTGTAGATTTATTTAATTTTATATGCATTTTATATACATGTATTTTCTTGCATGCCTATATGTGTACCATGTGTGTTTGTGGAGGTTAGAAGAGAGCATTGGATCTCCTGGAGCTACAGTTAGGACTGTTGTGAGCCACCACATGGGTGCTGGGAATGGAACCCAGGTCCTCTGCAAGAGTAACAAGTAGTCTAAACCACTGAGCCATCTTTCCAGCCTTCCGTGAT
The DNA here is from genome assembly GCF_947179515.1 of Apodemus sylvaticus. NCBI lineage: Eukaryota > Metazoa > Chordata > Mammalia > Rodentia > Muridae > Apodemus > Apodemus sylvaticus. Next base: position 62,263,037 of record NC_067487.1, read on the forward strand.
TATGTTTTTGTTCATTTAAGAGCACAGAGATTTTAAATATTGTTTTGTTTATTTTGTCAAGAATTTTGTGTTCCCTTGCATTTAGGTATATTTTGAATTTCTCTGTTTGCCTATTAATATAATGTATATTACTTACCAGAAAAAACTTGTACATGTCACAATTAAGAGTTTAATAGTGAGTGCAGGGTTAAAAGTAAGCTCGGCATGCATGTGTGTGTATAAATGTAAATAAGTGTGAACAAATGTCCATGTGTGTACACAGTAGCGTGTAGCAGAGAGGACCGGAAGGCTAAGTGTTAGGGGATGATGGAGCACCAATGCACACACTGAATGTGAGTTAGAGCAGGGTAGAAAGCTCATGGCTTTGTCTAGTTTTTTAGACTTAGTGTGGATAAGTGCATAAAAACATACTCAGTAGTGAAGGTATAAAATGCAGTGTGAAGCTGGCTAGCTTCCATTCCAGTTGGCTACTCTAATTATACATTTCACTGAGTTGTGTCTTTGGGTCTGGGTTTGTGTGTCAGTTATTTTTCTTTAACTTAAAGCTTTATTATAATTAAGTTTAAAATAAAAAATATGTATTTTAATTTGTGGAACTGGAGAGATAGAGCAGTGGCTTAGAGCATTTGCTGCACTTGCAGAGGACCCAGGTTCAGTTCATAGCACCCACATCATGGCTCACAACCGTCTGTAACTCCAGTTCCAGGAGATGCAGTACTTCCTGGCCTCCTTGGGCACCAGACACTCACACATGGTATGCAGGCATACATGCAGGCAGAGCACCCATGTGCAGTCAGTTCTCCTTTTCCTACCTTTACATGGGTTCCAGGGACTGGACTCAGGCTACAGGTTTACATACCAAACACCTTACTTGCTAAGCCATCTTGTTGGCCTCAAGAAACCTATTTTTAGAGAATCTTGTATTGAACACCCTTTTCAGTGTAAAGAGCCTGTTGGTAATGGTGCACTCTCTTATCTGCCTTGTGATTTCTTGACTAGTGTATATCAGCCTTACAGGAAGTGAAGTTCATGTTTTTTGGGTATTTTTTTTTCCTCTTGAAAATTTCCAACCACTGTCAGGTTTAGTGTTGATTAAATTTCAAATAAGATGAGCAGTCCTAGTCTAAGGAGTTTAACCTTATCAAACTTCTTTTTAAATACATGTCATGATTGTTTCCAGCTAATTTTTCTACTTGTTAGGAATTACAACAATTGGCAAAGGGTGCATGCTAGAATAATAAGTGACTGTAGGGTTCTGTTTTGTTTTTTGTTTTTTCTTTTTGTTTGTTTTGTTTTTCAAGACATGGTTTCTCTGTGTTATAGCCCTGGCTATCCTGTACTTGCTTGGTAGAACAGGCTGGCTTCACACTCACAAAGGTCCACCTGCCTTTGCCTTCTGAGTGCTTAACAGCTGTGCCACCATCCTGGCTTGGCTCTGTTTTTTACCGTTGTGCCTTAGTGGCTGTTGGTGCCATTTGTTTTTTCTTTTTTTAATGGCTTTCTGAGGGTCTTTCTGTGTGACAGGCCTGGCTGTCCTGGAACTTGCTTTGTATGCCAGGCTGGTCTCAAACTCTCAATGATCTGCCTGTCTTTGCCTCCCAAGTGGGATTAAAGGTATGCGCCACCATGCCTGGCTGCTGTTTTTTTGTTTTTTGTTTTTTTTTGTTTGTTTGTTTTTGTTGTTGTTGTTTTGCTTTTTTTTTTTTTTTTTTTTTTTTGGTTTTTTTGGATTTGGTTTTTTCCGAGACAGGGTTTCTCTGTGTAGCCCTGGCTGTCCTAGAACTCACTCTGTAGACCAGGCTGGCCTCGAACTCAGAAATCCGCCTGCCTCTGCCTCCCAGAGTGCTGGGATTACAGGCGTGCACCACCACCGCCCAGCTTAAACTTTACTTTTTCCTTCTTTTTTACTGGCTTCTTTTTCTTTTAATAAATTACTTCCATATTGTGCTTTTCCCTTAGAACATTTGCACCAGTGTGGGATGTGTTCAAAACATCTACAGAGAAATTAGCAAATTGTCATTTGGATCTTGTTAGAAAATTACAGGAATTAATAAAGGAAGTTCAGAAGTATGGAGAGGAGCAAGTAAAATCTCATAAAAAGGTAACTTTATTTTTGTTGAAGGATTGAGTGGTTATATGTTTAGCGCATCATAGTTCATTTTATTGAACCATTTCTTATCAAACAGACTAAAGAAGAAGTTGCAGGGACTCTGGAAGCAGTCCAGGCCATTCAGAATATAACTCAGGCTCTCCAGAAGTCTAAGGAAAATTACAATGCCAAATGTGTAGAACAGGAGCGCCTGAAAAAGGAAGGAGCTACACAAAGAGAAATAGAAAAGGTAATTATAATAAAAATATCTCTAAAGTTTCCAAAGTACTTTTTTTGTATGTATGTATGTATGTGGTATGTATGTATGCATGTATGTGGTGTATGTAGAACACGTGCCTGCACATATGGAAGCCAGAGGCCACTGTCCTCCTCTGTACTCTCCCTTATTTTTTGAGGTAGGGCTTGTTACTGAACCTGGAGCTAACTGAGCTGGATTGACTAGGAGGCCATTGAGTCCCTGCAGTCAAGGGTCTCTAATTGCTTCAGTACCAGGATTGCAGAAGTACATCACCATGCCTGGCTTTTATATAGCTGCTTGGGACCTGATCCCAAGTCTTTTTGCTTCCAACTGAGCTATCTTCCCACCCTGATTACTTACTCAGTGGAAAACATAGCCAAGTAACTATAAGCTTTAGGTGTGTGTTGTTGCTGACTGACCAAAACTTATGTTGAATTTTAGTGGACCATAACCTTTTCTCCTACTCTGTTTTAATTGAAAGGAGGTATTTTTTTCTTTTCTTTCTGCTTTTTTTTTCTGTTTTGTTTTGTTTTGTTTTTTGAGATAAAATCTCTATGTTGTAACTTACTAGGGCTTTAAACTTAAGGGTCCAACTGCCAAAGGAGTGTGCCACCACAGCTTTTACCCTTCCCCTTAAAGCAATTTACCCTTTAGTTTTCTTATGCATATTTCATTTAGAAACAATTTTGAAATCTTTGTAAAATATTTAACAAACCAAACTGGAAAAAAAAAAAGGTAGTGGTATACAACTACTGCTTAGAGAATCAGTAGTTCATACTGAAGTTATAACTGAGGAAACTCAGTAGTCTTCAGTTTGAAATTAAGCATACTAAATAAATGTAGACTTAAGTACCAGAGAAAAAGAAAATGTGAAAAGCTAGGAGGCATTTTTCCCCTTGCATCTCTGAAATCAGAATGCACATTCTGTTAATGATTTTTATCTAATTGCTGTTGGTAACATGACATTTACTTCATTGCTTGTGTAAACTTGCTTATATGATTGGATAGCTGCATGGTAGCCCAGGTTAGCCTCAAACTGGCTATGTAGTAAAGGATGATCTTGAACTCGTGATTCTCCTGCCTTCCTGCCTCTACTTCCTGAGTCCTGGGACTTACGGTTCTGTACTACCACACTGTTTGTGCAATGTGGGGACAGAATCCAGGGCTTCACATGTGCTAGGCAAGAGCTCTACTACTTGAGTGAACTCTTTTTTTTTTTTTTTGAGACAGGGTTTCTCTGTGTAGCCCTGGCTGTCCTGGAACTCACTCTGTAGACCAGGCTGGCCTCGAACTCAGAAATCCGCCTGCCTCTGCCTCCCATCGAGTAAAAATTAATCTTATTCCTTTTAAGTAAAGACTTGAGTAACAAAACTATTTAGAATTCTAAAAGTTATGTGACGAAGATGAAATAACCCTCCAGGAGTGTAGTACTTCCATCTCTTAAATACCCATCTGATACAAGGGCTAATGTTGAGACATGATTGTTGTGGTTGTTTGAATATGCTTGGCCCAAGGAGTGGCACTGTTAGGAGGTATAGCCATGTTGGAGTAGGTGTGGCCTTGTTGAAGGAACTATGTCACTGGGGTGGGCTTTGAGACCCTCTTCCTAGCCATGTGGGAGCCAGTTTTCTCCTTTTAGCCTTTGGAACAAGATGTAGAACTCTCAGCTTCACCTATACCATGCATGCTGGATGCTGCCATGCTTCTATTGATGATAATGGACTAAATGGACCTGTAAGCCAGCCCCAATTAAATGTTCTTCTTATAAGAGTTGCCTTGGTCATGGTGTCTGTACTAGTTACCTAGTACAGATCTTCTGTGTGAAGAAGTACTGTACCTACAAAATAGTTGACTTATAACTATTAACTTACAATAGCATCAATCAGCATTGCTATTGTGAGAGGTCATTGCTACATTGTCTATAACAGCATATCTATTACTTGAAAAATTATTGAATTTCCAGTTTCTTAATATAATAAAAACAAATTTACAAGTTCATTTTAGCTTCATACTTCAGAATAGATTATTACTTTAATGAGTGATTTGCTTAAGTATATTTTGTGAGTGACTATTGGATTATGGTATAATACTTTGCATTGAGTAGTAAATAAATATTTTGGTTTCTAGCTTCTTGCTGTGCTATTACGTGATTAAAATCTAAATACATGTTATCCCATCTGTCTTCAAGAAGCTTCCCTTTTCTTAGAGAGCTAAAATACATTATTAAATAGCATAGAGCCAGAGATTAGAGAGAGGACAGAGTGATTTGTATAGAACATGTGAAAAGGAAAAATTATGGCTAGTTATATAGCTCAGTGGTAGAGCAACTGCTTAGCATTTTGTGTGTTTTCTTAATTTATTTTTATTTCATTTTAAAATATTTTCATATATTTTGAGCATATTTTCTTCTCCCCAACTCCTTCCAGATCCTACCTCCCTGCCCATATAACTCTCTCCCCACCTCTCTTTCTCTTTCCCTCTCTCTTAAAAGAAAGAAAGAAAATTAAACAGAAAACCTGTAAGACAAATAATGTCCAAATGAACAAAAAACCCACAAAACAGGGAGTCCATACTCCTGGGCATGGGTACTGCTCTGGAGGGGGCTTGATAATACCCAGTGACACTATTATCAGAGAAAACAGATTTGTTCCTTTGCCAGCAGGTATCAATTACAAGTAGTTTCTTGCTTAAGAGTGGGACCTGATGTCCAAATCCCCTTCTTAGTTTTGGGACTCTGTCTGGGTCACATTCTTTAGGGATGGGCAATTCTGTGCAAGTCAGTACTTAGACATGCCTTTGTATAACAACGAAATTTAATAATGTATATTTTTTATGTTATTCCTTGTTAGAAACATAGCTGTTAACAGTTATTTATAAATTTGTCTATGTGCCAGATGCTATCATAAGCATTACATTTTTTTTCAGTCAGAAGATAATGTGCTAGAATAAGTCCTCTTATTTATGTGAGTTTCAAAGTTATTAGTGTGGCAGCAAACATCTTTACTTGCTGGACCATGACGGTCTCACTAGCTCCTAAGCATTTTATCTAATTATATTTGGATAACTATTACAACCTTAAAAAATATCTTGTATTATTTCTGTTTTAGGAGTAAGAGAGCAGTGTAAAACTCAAAGATTGTATATTAGGGGGAAGTAAATGGTAGATCCAGAATTTTAATTAATTTTCTTCTGGCTCCAGGCCAGTTTTACTTACAGTCCATGGTGAAATGGCATCCTATATGTGCTTTAATTTAAGAAGGTGAAAAAGGAGCTGGAGAGATAGCTGGGAGTTAGAGTCTCAGCACCTATGTCAGACAGTTTCAGGGAATCTGACACCTTCTGGCCTCCCTGGATATTCACACACATGTAATAGACATATACATACCATAAATAAAAACAAAACTTTTTTTTAAAAAAGGCAGAAAAGCATATAACATGTGATTAGTATAATTTTTATTGAATTTTAGCGAACACAAGATTGTTTAAAGACCATGTGTCTCTCTTGCCAATCTTAACCCACAGCAAAGCTAGTTTTTCTGTTTCCAGTTCTTGTCCTGGAATACAGTTAAAGGTAATTATATATTGGCACTGATTGGCCCTAAAGAAATGTTATAAAACTTTCACTTGGTTCTTAGCATGACTTTAGACTCCTTGGAAGTATCTTTAGTCATCTAGACTAATTGATAGGTCCCCCACACCATAGTTTGGTGAAACTTACTTTGTTCTTACCAAGGATAGGTTTACCTAGCATATGCTGCTATTTGTTGCTCATCAGACTGTCATCAAGAATATGGAGATACTTCTGTATTGACACCCTACAGCTTGCCTTTAACCTTTGAACTCTAATTTTACAACCCATCTTTGTATGTCCAAATTGATCAACCTTTAGTCAGTAGGTATTTCTTTTTCCCTGCCACCCCCAAGGCTGGCCTGCTACTCCAGACCTTCTGCCTTGGCTTGGTGCTCCTGTTGCCCACAGCACTGTCTACAGCACTGCGGACTCTGTAGCTGTGTGTCTGGTACAGAGCTTCGTAGGATCTTTCTTCAGACTGTGTCTTACCCAAGGTTTATATTTATTTCTGTGGTTTTGTTACTTTCTGATTTCTATTTTTATGTTGGTTATTTTACAAAGTCCTTGAAGAAAAGATGTCTTATATAATTTCATGTTCCTTTCATTGTATTTCCTATTTTCACTAAGTAACTGATAAAATTAAAACTAAATCATTACGATAGTGGGTTTTTGTAAAAGAGTTCCTGAGAAATAGATAAATTAAAACAGGGCTGGAGATTTGGCTCAGCAGTTAAGAGCACTGACTGCTTTTCCAAAGGTCATGAGTTCAAATCCCAGCAACCACATGGTGGCTCAAAACCATCTGTAATGATGCCCTCTTCTGGTGTGTCTGAAGACAGTGTACTCGTACTCATATACATAAAATAAATAAATCTTTAAAAAAATTTAAAACAAATTTATTGGTTTACTGGAACATCCTAGAAACTGACAACTATCAGAGCAAACCAACTTTTTTTAATTTTGAGTTTGGTTTGTAGATACTTTTGTTGTTGTTTTGTTTTTTGGGTTTTATTTTTTGAGATAGTGTTTCTCTGAATAGCTTTAGCTGTCCTGGAACTCAAGCTGTATATAGACAAGATTGGCCTTGAACTCAGAAATCCTGCCTTAGCCTCCAGAGTACTGAGATTAAAGGCATGTACTGCCATCACCTGGCTAGTTTATAAACTTTAATTAGACATTAAATAGAATATGTGTTCATTAATGGAAGAGGAAGAAGACCAACCATTGTAGAAAAGTATGTCAGGTGCCTTTTGATTGGTGTACTTTTTTTTACATTGCTTCTTTACTAGTTTCTCACAACTGTTACTTATGGTTATAAAATCTTGCTCTGGGCTTTATATGTTTGAATTGTTTGAACATTCTATTAGAAAGAAGAGTCCATGTTTGATAACTGAATTATTATCTGCCTATTAAAAAAAAGAAGTGATGAAGACAGGCATTAAAGAATTAGTTTGTGTATCAAAACAACTCTTCAAAGTATTTTTAATTTGTTACTTCATATTACCTTACATTAAGAAAGAAAAATGGTTAATCTCAATTTAATATCCTTTTGGGGGTGGGCTAGAAAGCACCACATGGTCTTGCAAGGGACCCAGATCTGATTCCCAGCACTCATTGTGGTCCACAGCCATCTGTAACTCTGGTGTCTAGAGACAGTAGTGGTCTCCGAGAGCAATAGGTATGCATGTTGTTCACAGTCAGACATACATGAAGGCAACCATTAATATACATAAGTAAATACCTTTTTAAAAAATGCTTTTGTTTTGTTACAGGCAGCTGTTAAGTCTAAGAAAGCTACAGATACTTACAAACTTTATGTGGAAAAGTATGCATTAACAAAAGCTGATTTTGAGCAGAAGATGACAGAAACAGCCCAGGTTGGTATTTTTAAGGCTTTAAATTGAAGACAGGATGCTTATTTTTGTGGTCATTGGTTAAATAATAGGATTTTTGTTTAATTTTCTTAGAAAAATTTAAATGAACTGTTTGAGTACTGTGGTGATTTATATTGGCATCTTGTTTGGAATATTGAGGCCAACATGGCAGAGTACTAGGGCTTCTTTTTTTTTTGTTTTGTTTTTTGTTTTTTGTTTTGTTTTGGATTTGGTTTTTTCGAGACAGGGTTTCTCTGTGTAGCCCTGGATGTCCTGGAACTCACTCTGTAGACCAGGCTGGCCTTGAACTCAGAAATCTGCCTGACTAGGGCTTCTTATACCTTTTGTATACCTTCTTATATCTTTTGTATCACTGTGATCAGGCAGGTGAGAGAGGGCTGCGCTTACCTTGGCTCATGGTTTAGTGAGTCACAATAGAGAGGACAGAGAATGTGAGGCTGCTTTCCTACATCTTAGTGGATTGGGAAGCAGACGTTCAGTCTGCAAGTAGAGCCAGCCTAGACTCCCCAAGCCCTGTCCCTGTCTTCTATATCCAGCAGCTAGGCACATTTGTCCACAGGATTCCATGATGAAAGCAGTTAACCGACTGGAATCAAGTGTTCAAACACAGGAGTCTGTGATGAACATTTCACATTCTCACTATAACAGCGTCATATGAGTTTACTCAAATAAATAAGAGCTGTTTAAATATAATTGAGGAAAATGAAGGCTTTGGTAGATGGTGAAGACAATGCTGGTTGTCAGGCTTGAGTCTTGATTTTATGATTTTTGTGTAAGAAGAAAACTGTAAGATAGTACTGAAGATACAACAGAAAACAAAACAATGAAAAAGCTCTGTTCTCAATTTTTGTGGAGGAAGGTAGACAATGTGCTCTTTTAACTTGGGGTAATTTGGTGTTCTTTCAGTCCTAGTTGAAGGCCTATTTTAAGGTGGGTGCACTTGGTGAGTTCTACCTAATAACACTTCTACTCTCTTGTCTTCTTATGTTCTTAGCACTTAGCACCACTTAAGGCACCAGGAATTTAATTTCATTTAGTAGATAGCAGAGGACCCTGCAGATCACAGTGACTCACTGCTGCGTGCTTTTCATGTTGTGCTGTAGCTCTGGGCCTGAGGCTAATGATGGAGCTTTGGGAACATTTTAGATATCATTTCCGAGTGGCTGCACCATGGTGAAGTACACTGCTTCACTCCTGTTGTTTTCCACATGTACATTATATGAGGTCAGATACTTTGTTAATTCTTAATTTCTCAGCAGTTAAAGTAGTTTCTCTTTCTGGGGGGCATATATTAGATGTGAAAGAAGTCTTGATTATTCTGAAACTTTGCTAGTTCCTTTTTCCTTCTTCTCACTTGAGGAAATGAGACTTCCATCTCATAACCCAAAAGGTGTGTGTGTGTGAGTGCACGCGCACACACTCGTGTGGTGCACATGCATATTTGCAGGCACACACATCCATGCTTACTCATTTTGCCAAAGGCATTGTGCTAGATGCAGGCATATTCAGTACAGAGGATAGAGTCAGACGTGAAATCCATGCCTATAATAACAAGCTTCTAGGAAAGGGAATAATAAGAATAACCTAGAATTTAAACCAGGAGTTTGGAAGACTTGTTGTGGAGACATGAAATTTAGAACTGAGACTTGGGGCAGGCAAGTAAAGGCACTTGTTGCCTAACACCCAGAATTTAACCCCCAGAGCCCGTTTAGTAAAACAAGGGAATCTGTTCCTACAAGTTGTCATCTGACCTCTATATGAGCCATGGCACACCCCTCTCCTCAATACCACAGATAAATGTAAGCCATACAAATAAAGAAATAAAACAGAGACTTGAAACATGAGTAGAATGTAGGGCTTTGGGGCCATGAGCATGAAGTCCAGAAGTATAAAATAAAAAATAAATGGATGCTGTCTATATTCTACAAAGAAAAATGTAAATCTGAGAGGAATAAAGAGGATATAGTTAAAAGAAATGAGGTTAAGAAATTGGGTGAAGACTAGGATATACAAAGGATTAGTTGTTCTCTAAGAGCAGCTGGCAGCCTGGTAGCCACCTAAATTTTGTTGTAACATGATTGGATCTGTATTTTAAAAGTTAGCTGTGGCAGTTATGTGAAGAATGTATTATTCTAGCCCCAGAACAGATGAGTAGTCCAGTTTGGAAGTCAGCCTAATAGTCAGATGATAAGGGTGATGAGGGTCTTGTGGGTCATTTTGGAGGAGAGCTGCAAATGCTGTGGTTGCTAAGGATTAGGGAGGGAGAATTCTCAGGGATCTGAGACCACTTACAAATTTTGACTTGTCAAATTCGTGGATAAAGAGAAATGGGAGAGGTTTCATGAAGCACTTAGTTGGCGTGTGGCAAGCAGGTCATGGTGAGGTAGACAGCATGCTAACTCTGAGGTAGCAGATGCAGTTGTAGCACTGGATGCAGTGTTCCAGTTTCATAGACATAGTTTTGGATCCTTACAGTTTTGTAAGTCCAAATTTGTTTTGTCGTAAGTCTTTCAACAGCAAAACTTGATCAGAATCTACATGAAGCTGTTTATAATTTTAGCTTAGACTGAATGTACATGCTTTTGCTACAAATATTAATATTATTGATAAGCACAAGATTATACTGGTAACAGTATAAACTATGCTATATTCTTATAGTACCATGTGCATTTATTTTAAAAAGAAAAAAAAAGAATTCTAAAATGTACCTGGCCCCAAAGATTTTGGGTAAGAAATTATAATTTGAGCCTTTATAAAATAGTGTGAGTTCACAAAGCCATGATGACTTCATGTCTGTTTTGCATGGGGTTATTGAGAACTTGATAGAGGAAGAGAAGCTGAAACCCAAGTAAAAGCCAGAGAAAAAGAACTAGGATGTGTTATGTCAGCAAAGCCACAGATAATGATTGCAAAAGGGTCCGTCAGTTGTGTTATATGGAAAAACAATGCTTCCACAAGAAGGCTTTATTTCTATTAAGTGAGATTTCTAAAATAGTGACATTTGTGTTGTAAAGAAGGCTGTTATGGACTAGAGGAAATCCTGTTTTGTATTCTAAATCATTAAGAACATGTATTTATTATAAAGCAGTTACTATTGAGTGGTTAACTTTTCATTTCTACTAATTTTAGTTAATTATTTAAATTAGCATAGGGATTAAGATCTGCTGTTTTGTATTTTTTTTATTGTATTGATGTTACTTAATTTTTTTAAATTAAATAAATATTTTATAAGAGTTTCACTTGCATAGGCCAGAAGAGGGTATCAATACCCCTGGAACTGGAGTTACAGGCAGTTGGGAGCCACTCTGTAGGTGCTGAGAATTGAATATGGATCTTCTGGAATAGCAGCCAGTGCTCTACCTACTGAGCCATCTTTGTATCCCTTAAGTTTTGAAAAATTTATGTTTGTGTGTAGGGCACAGAACAGCTTGATGGAGTGGGATGTCTCCTGTCACTTTGTGTCCAACTCAGCTGTAATTTTATGAAAACACACACACACACACACACACACACACACACACGTTGTTTGTTTTGTTTGTGTTTGTTTTTTTAGACTCTGTTAGGCCGAGCTGGCCTCCAACTTGTGATTTGCCTCAGTCTCTTGAGTCCTGGTATTACAGGCTGGTATGGCCATGCCTCATCTTGATGTTACATTTCTTCCTCCCCTGAGAATCGGGGTTTCACTATGTAGCCCTAGCTCACTAGGAACTCACTATATAGACCAGGCTGCCATTGAACTCACAGAAACTCATCTGCCTTTGCCACCATAGTGCTTGGATTAATGATGTATACCAACTCATCATATACCAGTTGTATATGTAATTTTTTACATGCTAATATTTTAAAAGCACATTATATCTTTTTCTGCTTTCTCATTGCATTTTTTCAAAATAGCATTTTAATTATTTACTCTGCCATTTTCAAATGAACATTAACTTGGCTTGAACAAGTGTAGGCCACACTACTTGAGAAGAGAGAGATATATTTAATAATTCTTGTTAGTGTGTATTCCTCTTATATTTTTCTGTGTCTTTCTCTTTTTGATAGCTTATGTGGTATGTACTTAACACCCTGGAAACACACTGCTTAGTATTTTTATTTTTTCTCAAGATTAATTTTTTTAAATTATGTAATGTATGCCCATAGAGGCCAGAAGAGGGCATTGGATCCCCTGGAGCTGGAGTTACAGGCAGTTTAACTGCTGAACCACCTGTTGAGTCCTTGTGGTATACTAAGCTGGCCTCAAACTCCAGACCTTCTTTAGCCTGCAGCTGCCAGCTGCTACATACTACTAAATCGGATTCCCATTATTTCTTTCCTTTTTTTCATTTTTAAAGAAATTACTATTTATATGTGTGTATGTTTGGTGAATGTGTGTCATGTGTAGATATGTCTCAAGCTCGAAGAGGGTTTTAGATTCTCTGAAGTAGTAGTCACTAATTTTGAGTACTAACTTTAGTTAGCAATGTGTTTTTTCTATCTTAAAAGAAAACCCCGCAATCTCAGAATTGTATTTGATGTGCAATTTGATCTTCATGCGTGTCCCCTACAACTGGAGCAGGGGTAGGGGCTTACCCTGACTCTGTTGCTTGCCTGTGGGTCCTGTTCCCCTAATTGGACTGCCTTGTCTGGCCTCAGTGGGAGAGGATATACCTAGGCCTGTAGTGACTTGAGGTGCCAGGGTGGGTTGGTACCGAGGAGGGAACCTCCCCCTTCTAAGATGTGAAGGGTAAGGGTTGTGTGAGGAGTGACTGGGAAGAGAAGAGGGAATGTGCTTGCTTGGGATGTAAAGTGAATAAATAAACTTATGGTTAAAAGATTTTTTTTAAAAAAAAATGTTTCCGAATTACACATTGAGTTAAATGTGGATTCATGCTTCAAGATACTTCTGATTGGGGTCCAGGAGAGATGGCTTAGTAGTTAAGAGCACTGGCTGCTTTTCAGAGGACCTGGCTTTAAGTCTCAGTACTCACCAACATGTCAGCTCACAGCTATCTACAACTCTTGTTCCAGGGGATCTGACATCTCTTGACCTTTTCAGGCATAGCAGGTACATGATGCGCAGATATACAAGCAAGCAAAACGCTCATACACAAAAAATAAAAAAGGTGTTTCTGAGTAGTTAAAAACATACCTTATTTGGTAAAGCTATTTTAAAAAGGAATGAAAACACACTTTCCTTGGAAGTAGGGAGTCATCCATATGAAATGAATTATATGAGTCAGCTTAAGTATGTTTGGTTATATTTGTTTATTATAAAATATTTTGCTAATTTCTGACATTTAAGCTAAGGCTCATTTCTCTTTAAAATATTTTTTATTAGATGTATTTATTTTATGTAAGTATTTTGCCCGCATGTATGTATGTGTACCATTTGCATGGTGCCTGCAGAGGTCAAAAGGAGGAATAGATCTAGAGTTAGGGATGATTGTGAACTATCATGTGTGTGCTGGGAACTGAACCCTAGTCTAGTGCAAGATGATCCAGTGCTCTTGTAGAAGAATCATCCTCCTATTGGATGTTCCTCAAGTCTCTCCTTTAAAGGTTTGTTTTACTTATGTGTGTTCTGTATGTATGTTGGTGTCTGCCGAGATAAGCGGCTCAGATCCTCTGGAATTAGAGTTACAGGCTGTTATAAGTTGTCTGACTGGGTGCTGGAAACTGAACTTGGGCCTTCTGCAAAAGCTATATGTGCTCCTCAGCACTGAATCATCTCTAGCCTGGATCTCCTTCAATTTTTAAAGATAGTTCAGGACCTTGAGAAATATTATTAGCTTGGTCAGTATGAGTCACTTTATTATCTGTCAATAATAAATTGTTATCATCAATAACATTGATTGAAGCTTGGGAATTGTTAGAACAATTCTTCTAATATAGTTTTGTCATTATTGACCTATTTTTAACTGATTCACACAAACTAGATAATCCATATTAATGATTTCTGATCAAGTAACTCAGTGCTAATAAATTTGGGTATTAATGTGAGGAGAGATAATTTAATTTGATAACAAAAAAATTGGAAGTTTAGATCCATTCTTTAGAACTGATTTAATTTGAAAGAAAAAAAAAAGATGATTTGTGCAGTAGAGCTGACAGTTGTATTTTAGGGAAGGAGAAAACACTCAAAGGTTGTGAGATTGAAGTTTAGAAAATGCTGGGGTAAGCAAAGTCAAACAGATTGCAATATTTCAGTGTTGCTCGGGTTTTGACATGAGTTTTGCAAAGCAAGAGCAAATAGTGGTATTCTCTGGGAAATGCTATCACACCTGGGAAGGTTTCCTTCCCAACAGCATTCCTGCCTATCATGCTCCCCAGACATCCTGGAGACCCATGCTCTGGTATGTGTCCCCTCCCTAACCCAGTGTATCTCACCTTCCATGGAGAACTGTGGAGACGCAGACTCCAGTAACTTCCAGAGTTAGCAGGCGTGTGAGAGTCTGACAGGTTGTAGGCTCAGATTCAATGGTTAGGCTATGCTTGTCTAGCACCAGTTTTTAGTTTGGAAACTTTTCTCTGGTATTTGAAACACTGTTATCTTATGGATCTCCTTAATTTTTTAAAATCCTGATTGTAGAATTTAACTTGTACTATCTTTAGACTCTGAAAGTTTATATTTGCCTAAGAAAATGGGATAACAAAAAGTTATTAGATTCATTTGTCAAGAAGAAGCGTTTCAAACATAGTGCTTATTAGTTTAATTTAGTTACCTATATTGAAATGGTTTCTAAAACTTCTCTTGATTCCAGAGTATATGTTTGTATGTGTTTATATATATTTTATAATCAAAACTCTTAAATTTCAAACCCAGAAATTTCAAGATATTGAAGAAACTCATCTCATTCATATAAAGGAAATTATAGGATCCTTGTCCAGTGCTATAAAGGAAATTCATTTACAGATAGGCCAGGTAAATTTTTTACTTTATGTTAAAGTGTTTTATAAAATTTTATGTTCACTTATAGCTGTTTATTAAGTCTTTTATCACTTTGTTTGAAAATCATGCATATAATTGTTTTAGATGAATAAGTATTTACATTTTTTATTGATCACCAAACATGATAATTTTTTAATTATCATTACTAATTTTGTATGTGTTTGATTGCTTTCCATCTTTTTAAATTATTTATTTTATATACAGCATTCTGCTTGCATGTACGCCTGCAGGCCATCTCATCATAGATGGTTATAAGCCACCATGTGGTTGCTGGGAATTGAACTTAGGACCCTTGGAATTGGCAGCCAATCCATATATATATATATATATATATATATATATATATTTTTTTTTTTTTTTAATTTATTTAGTGTATGAGTGTCCTGATCTGCAGGCCAGAAGAGGGCATCAGATCCCCTTATAGATGGTAGTGAGCCAATGTGATTGCTGGGACTTTGAACTCAGGACCTCTGGAAGAGTAGCTAGTGCTCTTCTTAACCACTGAGCCAACTCACCAGCCCATCCCATTATTAGTTTTTTTGAGACAGGGTTTCTCTGTGTAGTTCTGGCTGTCCTAGAACTCACTCTGTAGATCAGGTCAGCCTCAAACTCAGATCCTCCTGCACTCTGCCTTCCAAGTGCTGGGATTAAAGGTGTGTGATGACCATTTATTATTTTTTTTAAGATATATTTTTACTGAATTTTAAAAAAAATGTGTGTGGATATGTACACATGACTGAAGGTGCTCAGAGGTGAGAGGTATCAGATTCCCCTGGAGTTGGAGCTGGTGTCTGTGAGCATCTTCAGTGGATGATGGGGTTGAACCCGGGGTTCTGGGAGAACAGTCACTAAGTCACCTCTCCAGCCCCAGTGTAAATTGTTTTACAGTAACTAAGCTATATAATTACATAGTTTCTATTTAACTATACTTATCAGTATGGTTAGCTATGTAGCTATATATATTATTATATTTATTATATTATATATTATTATATTTAATATATATTATATAATATATATTAAGCATCTATTTCTTTTTTTAAACATCTGTTTCTTAAATAGTTATATAGTCTTCATTAATTGAACATTACCAACTTCTAAATGCTTCTCTTTTCAAGTTTTAATACTTTTAAAGTTTAAGAGCTGAAACTTTAGTAATTAGATGACTTAAATGTGGAAGTGTTCAAGGTGTGTTTAATGATAATTTGGGGTGTAAGGAGAAATAGAAAATGCCTTTTTCTTTGTTATTAAAATGTAAATATTATGTTTATAAATTTTATTTATCATAATTCTGTCTCTAGAAAAATCAAAATGGCAGTAATCAGTGCCTACAGGGCAGTGTTTTGGGGAGAAGGTAAGCAGAAGCTGGTCTCCAGAAATCTGTCACATAGTTAGGAACAACATGGAGGATGAAAAAGAAATCGCTAGCTTTTTAAATTGCTTTGTAGTACGCTTCTGAATTAAAGTAAGAATGTAAAAATGAAACTCTTTATTCTCTTTTAATAGGTTCATGAAGAATTTATAAATAATATGGCTAATACTACAATTGAAAGTTTGATACAAAAATTTGCTGAGTCAAAAGGCACAGGGAAAGAAAGACCTGGTAAGATAAACGGCAAGGAAACAAATATTTGCCTTATTATTTTTTTATTAATTATATTGTTTATTTGCATTTTAAATGTTGTCCCCCTTCCTGGGCTCCCTTCTGCAAGCCCCTCTACTCCATTCCCCTCCCCCTTGCCTCTAAGAGGATGCTCACTCACCCCTAGCTACCCCCGCCTCACCTCTCTATTACCCTCTTTGCTGGGGCAGCAAGCCTCCACAGGACCAAGCACCTCCCTCGCATTGATGCTGGCTGGATAAGGCAGTCCTTACTGTTTTGTAAGACAGAACCTTACTGTGTAAGCATAGCCTGGCCCATGAGCTCCTTGCCTTAGTGTCTTGCACTCTTCACAGATTTGTATTTGATGTATGCATATGATAGGTGATTTTAGCTTTATGTCACATATTTGCCCTGAATAACATTTTTAAAATGTAAAATGGAGTGAGTCAAGCTTGAAAATGAGTCATGCTAGTTTGGTTTGTTTGTTTGTTTGTTTTAGATTTATTTTATATTTATGAGTGTTTTACGTACATGTCTATATGTATATTATTTGCGTGCCTAGTACTTGAGGAGACCAAAGAGGAAATGAAATCCCCTGAAATTGGAGTTCTGCATTGTTGTGAGCTGGTGCTGGGAATTCAAGATGGGTCTTCTATAAGAACAAGTGTTCTAAACCACTGAGCTATCTCTCTAGCCTCTAAGTTAAGGCATTTGTCACAGCCTTTTACTTAATAATTTAGCTCCTTAAAATGGTTATATAACCTTTACTTAATGAGTCTATTTTTAGTTTAAGTTTCTGAAAGGAGCGTTAACTACAGATACAGAAGGCCTGTTTAATCAAGAAAGATTGGAATAAAATATTGATCCTTTAGCACTAAGACCAGTATAGAACCTTTCTTAAAATGTGATGCCTTTTCTTTCCTCATTCACAGACATTTCTAGGGAATGTTTTTATTGAGTGGTAACTGCTGAGCATTAGGAATGCACCGATGATTGAATGAGTGTAGGAGTTCTGCTTCAGCTTTGTCACTAAATAACCCAGATTTTAAATTCTACTCCTTCCTCTTTTTTCTTTTTTTCCTTTTCCTTTTCTTTTCCCCTCCCTTTCCCCCACACCCACGCTCTCTCTTTCTAAGATAGGGTCTTAGTACCCTAGTGGTCCTGGTTGCCTGGTACTCAGTGTGTAGACCATGCTCATGGAGGTTTTTGTTTTTGCTTCTGCCTGCTGAGTACTGTGATAAAAGGCATGTGCTACCATGCCTGACATCCAAGACACGGTTACTCTGTGTAGCCCTGGCTGTCCTGGAACTCACTCTGTACCAGGCTGGCTTCAAACTCAGAAATCCTCCTGCCTCTGCCTCCTAAGTGCTGGGATTAAAGGCGTGTGCCACCACTGCCTGGCACATTTTTACTTTTTTGAAAAAGTTATATTGTGCTGGTATTTTAGTTTTACAGTTGGACTGAGAAGCTAAAGATATGCCTGTGTGAATATATGACAAAACTGGGTTCCACTTCCAGGATTCTTGATGCCAGGGCCAATAAGGAAAAATCTGGAACGAACCTAGTTATAGTTTCCTGAGTGTTATCATTGTTGGAAATTGATCAAGGTGTTCCAGAAATCTTACTATATTGTTTTTTATAACTATATAAAATATAATATGTACTTATATTTTATACATATGTGCATAATATATAAATATATAGCATAGTAATAAATATAATTTATAATTATATTGTATATGTACAATCATCTAAAAAAATTTTAAAAACGTAATTGAAGCCAAGATACTTGAATTGAAACCTAACCTAAACTTATAAGCATTACTTTATTCTTTAAGTCACAGATCTTCCAGAATACTATGTTTAAAAAAAAAAAAAAAACAACTTAAACAGGGCGGTGGTGGCACATGCCTGTAATCCCAGCACTCTGGGAGGCGGAGGCAGGCGGATTTCTGAGTTCGAGGCCAGCCTAGTCTACAGAGTGAGTTCCAGGACAGCCAGGGCTATACAGAGAAACCCTGTCTCCAAAAAAACCAAAAAAAAAAAAAAAAAAAGCTTGAAGTGGCTTGTCTTCAGACATGAAATCATAGAGTAATTGGGGTATTAGAATGTTATGCCAGCAGTTGTTCTGTCTCAGCCTCTGGAGTGCAGCCTCTAGAAACACTGCCATGCTTTGCCACGCTCAGGGTTTTGTTTTTGTTTTTTGTAAAGATTTATTTATTTTATATATGTGAGTACACTGTTGCTGTCTTCAGACACGCCAGAACAGCGCATCAGATCCCTTTACAGATGGTTGTGAGCTACCATGTAGTTGTTGAGAATTGAACTCTGGACCTCTGGAAGAGCAGACAGTGCTGGTGCTCTTAACCATTGAGTCATCTCTCCAGCCCCCCTCTACCCCCCTTTTTTTTTTTCAAAAATACCATTCTCAGCTTTGATTGGCATTTTTGATAGCTTTTTTGGGGGTAGGGGTTTGAGACATGGTTTCATTGGGTGATTCTTGATGTCCAAGAACTTACCCTGTAGACCAGACTGGCTTCCAACTCAAGAGAAATCCTCCTGCCGCCTCCTCCAGAGTATTGGGATTAAAGGTATGGCCACTGTCCAGCTCCATTTTTAAAAGCATTTAATTTTTTTCTTTTGATGTAATTTTTTGTTGTTGTTGTTGTTGTTGTTCTTTTGAGACGGAGTCTCTCTGTAGTCCTAGATAGCCTCATAGCTATAAAACTCATAGAGATATGCCTGCCTTTGCCTCCCTAGGTCAGTGACTATGTCAGTTGAGAATCCAAATAGGAAAAAAAAATCAAACTTTGTTTGCCTATTGTTAGTACAATAATTTTAGAGAAGGTGTTTTTATGGCATAGAGCTAAAATAGTTTAGCTCTAGAAGTATCTGTTCAGAGCATATCAGATTATCAAATAAAACCTTTTAAAACTGGAATCAATGTATATATGTTTCAATTATAGGATATAATGTTATTATTTAAATAATAATTTGAAACATCAATTTAGTTTATAATTAGGTAAACTAGAAGGAAAATGTTATATAATCTGTCTTGTCTTGCACTCATAGGATTTTATTCCTTAATGAAAACTTTAAAATAATCTAGTCCAAAGCCATTTTTTAAACATAAACATTTTGGAACTTATGAAAACATGCTTCTAATTTCATTTCATACAGATATCCTTGTTTGCTTTCTGTTGCTATAATAAAGCACTTGACAAAAACTTGAGGAAAGAGTTTGTTTCAGATTACACTTTATAGTCCATTCTTAAGTCCATAGGGAACTTAAGACGGAAGCCTGGGCATAGGAACTGAAGCAGAGGCTCTGAATTCTTCTAAATTTAAATTACAATGACTGGATTCTTTGAATACTACAGCACCCTGTGGTCTGAGAGTCAGAAAGAAACAGCTGTTTTCTAATTTAGATCTCTATATTCTGTCTTTATCCTAGTGGCCCTAATCAGTCATATAGTTCACTTGCTTATAGGGTATGTATAAGACTGGTGCTGGTCTAGAACATGCTGTGTGGCCTAGGTTTTCAAACTCAGTCCTCTCGCTTCACCATCTGTGGTTCTGGATTAGTATACCACTATACCCAACTTGAGATTCATTTTTTGTTGTTGTTTTCTATTTTATAGTCATCTTGCTACTTTTACTGTCTGCTATTCATAAAAACTTAGTAACTACCAGTTATAAAAAGCACTAGCATAACTTTAAAAAATAAAGTTAATAGGCGTTGTAAATATCTTCAAACTATGTAATATATGAACAAAGGCTTTGTCGGAAAACTTATCTTTGATTTTATTAAATGACAAAGTAGGTTCGTAGCTTCTAGTTGAAAGTTCTTAAATTCAAAGCTATAGCTCTTTAAAAATAAAGATAAAAATAGGAGAAGCCTGAGAAAGGGTAGATGTTTAAAAAAAAAAAACAAAGAAAAAGGAAAAAATGAAATTCTTGTGATCAGAGTTCCTAAATGAGGTTAATATATTTAGATTCTGTAATATTTCAACTTCTATTCTAGGTATATTACTATAAATTAAAAGATAAAACAAATACTTTTTAAAAAATAGATGACAACCTGTTAGTCGTCTTTCTAGGTCCCTTGAAGATTTGGTAAAATGCCAACCTAGAGAACGTACCATCCCATGATGCTGCTTAGACTTCTTTTAAAGTTTATAAATTTTTGTTTTTAAAATCTTGCAAATAAATAAAGTTTCCTATACCAAAATTAACTAGAGCCTAAGTTTGTACAATTCTGAACTTCTATATAGTTGGAATAGGTATTTGGAATAGAACCTTTGTAGCTTAAATTTTAATCCTTTTAGCAGTGTAGCCACCACCAAAACCAAAAGTTCCATGACAGAATTAGAAGTAGAAAACTCGAAAAGTAATCAGTTGTATATCTTTTATGATCTAGATTTTTTTAATTGCTTTTAAATTAAGAGAAAATAAAGGAAAAAAAAATTTGAGCTAGGGTATCTTTGTGTGTAGCCCTGGCTGGAGGGAGGGAGGGAGAGAGGGGGGGAGAGAGAGAGAGAGGGGGGAGAGAGAGAGAGAGAGAGAGAGAGAGAGGGAGGGAGAGAGAGAGAAATATGAATGAGAGGAAGAGGGGGGAGGGGGAGGGAGGAAGAGAAGAGGAAGGAGGAAGGGAGAGAGGAGGAAGGAGGGATTTTGCTGCGCTTAGCATAATCCTTCCATCTCCTTCACATCATCCTCACCTCAGAGACCAATTAAGATAGCTGGGGATGGGACTTGAGGCAAGAGAGAAAAGATGCTTGAAAATGTATATTGAGCATAAATTTTCTTTCTAACGTTTTGTTGGTAAACTTTTGATATATGTTGAATATGGGAAGTGTTTTACAGTGAGGAACATGTATTCCACTTCATCAGACTTTGTGTCCACAGCATTTTACAACCTCACCAGTGAGGCAAGCGCTTAGGTTCTGCGTTGTTGGTATTTGTCAGGGCTTAGTTTTGTGCTGGATATGAATAAAGGCACTCTAGCAAGATTTTTGATCTGCAGTTCCCAAAGAGCTAACGTGGCACATCTTTTTGTGTTTTGACCATTTATAAGTTTTTTGTCAAAGAATTTCAGATCTTTTGGCCATTCTGAAAACTGGACTGAAAGACTTATTAATACTGAATATTTAAGCTGTATGCCAGATTCATATTTTGTGAAGTGTTTTTTCTTAGTTTGGATTTTTTAAAAAAATCTATTTGTCTGCCTGGTGTTCTCAGTATTGGGTCTCTTGGGTTACAGATTGTGAGCTGCCATGTGGGTACTGAGAATTGAAGCCAGGTGTTCTTGAAGAGCAGCCAGTGCTCTGAACCACTGAACCATCTCTCTTAGCCACTGGCGTGTTACTTTGAAAATCAAAGGTTAATTTTGATCAAATTCAGTTTATGGGACTTATATTTTATGCTTTTGATGGCATTTTTAACAATATTTTTTGTGTTACTAGGGATGGAATCCAGGGCCTATCACTACTAGGCAAGCTGTGGCACCACTGAGCTGCATTGCCCAGCCTTGTTTTTACTGGAACTCACTCTCTGGCCCAGACAGGTGTTGCCGTAGATCCCTTGCCTTGGCCTCTGACTAGCTGGGGTGTGAGCTTGCTTCCCCAGTGAGGCCAGTGTCCTAGGGAAGAGGTGCTTGTCTCTGTGCTCATAGGTGATAGTGCACGTCTTTCATCAAAGAAGGACAGCCAGGGCTGCATAGAGAAATCCTGTTTATAAAAACAAAGAACAAAAAATGGGAGCCGGGCAGTGGTGGCGCACGCCTGTAATCCTAGCACTCTGGGAGGCAGAGGTAGGCGGATTTCTGAGTTCGAGGACAGCCAGGGCTACACAGAAAAACCCTGTTTCAAAAAACAAAAACAAAAAAAATGGGGGTGGGTAGGGGTGGGGTAGTGTTTGTTGATTTCAGTATCACAGAGACTTTTTCCTAATTTTCTAGTTTTATTGTAGAAGTTTTATAGTTTTATAAGGACAAAGGGACAGTCTGGAAAGTTCCCATTGGTCATAGCTAGAATGACTTGAGCAAGTAGTAAGTAAGGAGTAGATTACATTGTAACCCCAAAGAGAATATCACTTGCTGCAATTTCGTACAGATACTGAAAATTTTTAGATAAATAATTAAAAGCTTTTTTCAAGATAAAAATGTATAAATCTTTTTTTTAATTGCATTTATTCACAGTGTGTGTTTGTACATGTACAACTTTAGGAGGTTGATTCTCTGCTTCTGTCGTGAGGGTCCTAGGAGTCTAACTCAGGTTGTCAGCCTTGGCAGTAAGCACCTTTTCCTGCTGAGCCATCTTTTCAGCCATTATTTCTAATTTTGATATTACTAATATTATTATTATCATTATTATTAATTTTTTGAGACAAGGTCTTATATAGCCCCGGCTGTCCTGGGGCCTTGCTGACCAGGCTGGTCTCACACTCAGAGATCTGCCTGTTTCTTTGTCTAGAGTGTTAAGATTAAAAGCTTGTACCACCACTCTATTATTTTTATTTTTAATTTAATTAGTTCCTGAATTTTTGAGATAAGCTTTTACTGTATACATTCCAGGCTGGCCTCAAATTACAGGCAACTCCTGCCTCAACTTTCCTAAGTAGTAGGATTACAAGTATGTGCCCCACATGTAAAAATAAGTAGTAGGATTATAAGTATGCTCCCCTATATGTAAAAATGATAGTATTTTCTTTTGTTCTGTTGTAACTCCCTATGTAGAACAGGCTGTTGAACCTCAGAGATCTGCTTGTCTCTGTCTCTTTTTCCTAAACTCTGGGATTAAAAGCATGTGCCAAAACACATGTGTCCAAAACACATAATTTTAACAGCCAAAATAACAGCAACAGTGACGACAACAGCAACAAATTAAATTTTTTAATACTTTGACAAAAATATGTGAGTAGAATAAAAAGAAAAGAAAAACACATAAAAACACATACAGAACTTCATTAATTATTAAGGATGTTTAAATTAAGAAAATAAATTATAAATCTGTCACCTTTGAAATTTTATTATCTAGTTTGAGGATTTTTTTAACCATTATATTTTAATGTTCCTCAGCTCATTTAGCTTTTATTAATTATTGAGAAACTGTAGCATTAAGTCAGGTGGATACTTGTTAGAATACAGAATCTTTAACCTGGAAGCCTTTAATTCCATCTTGGGAGGCAGAGGCAGGTGGATTTCTGCAGTCGAGACCAGTCTGGTTTACACAGAGTTACAAGACAGCCAAGGAAACATGGAGAAACCCTGTCTTGAAAAACAAACCAGGATTACAAACCCTATCCATACCGAATCAGAATATATATTTTAACATGTTCTCTGGTGGTTTGCATACAGGATAGCTGGAGAAGCCTTGTCTAGGCTTATAGAATAACAACCCCAGTGTCCTTTAGAACTGCACTTCTCTAATGTGATTCTTGAACCATCAAAATGCTGAGTCCTGAATGCCATCCCATACTTGAGATAGGATTTGCTGGGTTGGAGTCTAGAGCTATGTGGCTTGACACACCCTTCGGATGGTCATAACCTTGGGATCATTGGTTGAATAATGTTGCAGTAGGACTTTCTGATGGTCAGACAGGATTTTAAATTAGATTAAAGAAATTGTTTCCATAGGTTCTTTACTAAAATAGATATCCCTGATATCTGTAATTTCCAAATGGTTTAACAAAAGAGGAAGAGAAAAATGTATATGGATATATATAGAGAGAAAGCATACATGTCAAAAGATCATGTAAGCATTCCCCTTTCATATGTGATACAAATAAATGACCCTACATTCAAAATAAGTCACTAGCTAGGAACCAAGTGGTAGAGCTGTGAACACACGCACTGGGGTTGGTGCTCTTTCACTGTCAAGCTTGCCTGACTCTGCCACACCCAGGAGCAAGCTTGAAGATGAGTGTGAGACCCCTCTGTTTTTCTCCCTACCCAGTGTAGACATGTACATGCACACACATGCTCCTCCATTAGACTTGGACTGTGTGCTTGCATCCATGTTTTGCCTTGGCTCTACTTAAATCAACTACTCTTTAGTTGGAAATTTGTAGAATCCTACTTGAATTTGGATAGGATGACATATCGAGCTTAGAGTCATTTTTTTTAAGTTGTACTTTTTCATGGAAAACATTAATATTTTCTTTAATGTGCCATCAGATTTAGGTGGTTGTAAGCTACCACGAGTGCTAGGAACTGAGCCCTAGTTCTCTACAAGAACATTAAATGCTCTTAACCACTGTGCTATCTCTCCAGCCCCAGAAGGCAGTTTTTAATGTGAAAGTTGTAAATTTGCTGTGTTGCTGGTCTGAGATTTAGGATTAATTCCAAGGTAATGTGAACTGTTTAATATGTCTAAATATGCCATATTCAGCCTCATTCAACAAAAAATTTTGGTGGTTCAAGATTAAAAAGTTTGTTTTTCCTTTTGTAGTATTTCTTAAAAGTTGTGATTCAAATTAGTTTGGGTGTATTCATTAGGTTGATGGTTTTTTGTAGAAACAGTTTCTACTTTCTACTAAAGCATCGTATTTAAGATATTTTGTTTTGAATTACTCTTCGTTTGGGATTATTCTCTTATGAGTAGAATATACAGTGATGGTTTTAGAAAATGTGTGATGAAAAACATCAAGAGACAGAAGCAGTGGTTGTACATACTTTCATGTAAACTCAACTGCCCTGTGATGACCACACATGAAACTAAGTGCTAAGAGCAGCTACTTATCCTCACAACAGGATTGATTGAGCCTAAAGCAGTTGAAATTCCATTTGTAGAAAACTAGTAATTAAGACTCTTACTCTGGCTGTAGTACTATCAAAAACAAAAAACAAAAAACAAAAAACAAAAACCCAACAGCAACAACTGGTTTTATGATTAAATAGCATAATGACAGGTGATAAACTGCATTTGAGGGAAATGGTGAATAAACTGTCCTCTAGTGAAACAGTTGAGAAGTGACATGCTGCCATGAGGTCAGACTGCAGAGATGTGTCCAACTGAGCGAGCCGCTGGCCGCGAGCCAAGCCTGCGAAGCCAGGCAGTCATGTGCAGGAGCACGAGCCATTTCAAACAGGAAAATCTGAGGGTTGTTTTTTTGGTGAGGCGTCTATTCGTTGGAATTGTTGGCATTTCTCTTTTGTATAGTAGTATACATAGGTGGCACTCATAAACTCTTGTATGCATTCTGTGGTTTAATTTTATATTGCAAAAATGTCAGTTTTTGTAATTTCATTGGAAACTTATCTTTTTTTTAATTGATTTTGGTATGTGTATATAGAAAAGGTAAAGAAGAGAGTTGATCAAGATATGTCTATACCATGTCTAGTAAAAGTCTGTGAGGAAAGTAGGATTTAAAAATAATTGTTTTTTACTTTTAAAGGATACCTTTGTTATTTCCATATATGAAATCATCCATAAAATACCCGTTCTCTATACATTGCATTTAAGCATAATGTCTTGTTTTGTTTGGTGTTGCTGTTTTGCCTTTGTCTTTTCGTGGTCTAGAATAAGCTGGTCTCTTAGAGATTCTTACCTAGTCACTGAGTAAAATGAGGTGCTGGATATCTCTGGGAGATTTGTGTGTTATCACATTTCTGGTTGTCTTGTTTGAGTAAACCTTTTCTCAGTTATTTGACATATTACCATATTTTCTCAAGTTTCACTAGTACTTAGGAAAGCCTGTAATGTGTGGGTTGGTGACACTGAGACACTACATTCTTTGCAATTTATAGGGCAAAAGTTGCTAATTATGTGATGTGCATACTTAATTCCTTACCTTTACTGCCTGTCTTCATCTCATTGTAATGTTTTTTTTGTTTGTTTGTTTTGTTTTTTGTTTTTTTGTTTTTGTTTTGGATTTGGTTTTTTTTGAGACAGGGTTTCTTTGTATAGCCCTGGCTGTCCTGGAACTCACTTTTGTAGACCAGGCTGGCCTCGAACTCAGAAATCCACCTGCCTCTGCCTCCCAGAGTGCTGGGATTACAGGCGTGCGCCACCACCCCCTGGCATCTCATTGTAATGTTATCAGGTCTCTTAAAGATTCCAAGGACAGGCTCTAAGCCTTTTTATTAAAAATGATTTCTCAATGTACAGATCTAAAGTGTGAGTTTACATAATCTCCTTGCCTTTTTTTTCCCTTTTTAAGGCTGTTTGAATATAAGTGATAAATATTTTCTTGGTCACATGTCATAGAATAATGATGTAGAAATGAAGGTATTGGTAATTAATTAAGTGGCTAGGGCTTAATTAGCTCCTTTTGTGAACTATTTTAGTTATTCTGGGAATAAACAGTTGTACTCTGATTTGAACAGAAACAAGAACCAAAGAAAAATAAGCTTTAGATTTGTGATAAGAGAGAGGGAACATTTTGTCTATGTTTTTAAAACTTCTTACAGAGAAGTGTCTTGTATTATAATCAGGCCATCAACAAGAACTCTGGTAATCAGTTCGCACATAGTTATGGCTAAGTGTAGCATCTCAGAAGAAGTAAGGAAACCTATTATTCTCTCTTTAAGTCAGTTTCTATTTATAAATTTCTTAGTAATGAAGTAGGTTGCCATTCATAAATTAAATACATCATAAAGTATGCTGGACTTTTTAAAATTTAAGTATTAAAATCTCAGTTAACACAACATTTAAGGGAGAGAGAGATTATTTTTATTTTACTATGATGTTTTAACTGTGGAGTATTTTAGAAGGAGAATAATTCAGGCCTTTTGTTTTTTTCACTGTCACCCAAACAAGTTTGTTACTTCTCATGTAAGAACATTCCTTATTCCATGAAATGTCAAGCTAGTTGCAGTGCTGTCATTTTGGGACTGTTTTCATTACTTTCTGTCCAAGTTCTGCTTTGTTGTTTCTTGTTTTGCAGTATGTCCATCCTTCTCAGTAGCAGCAAATTAATTTTTCTTTAAGACCGACTTGCTAGGTTGTGGTGTGTATGCACATTCTTTTCACATTAAAAGTATTTTCATTAGGCAGTGTGATGGTGCACACCTTTGATCCCATCTCTTAGGAGGTACAAGCAGGTGAAATCTATTGAGTTCAAGGCCACCCTAGTCTTCAGAGTGAGTTTCAGCTCAGCCAGAGCTACACAATGAGACCCTGTCTCAGACAAAAGTCTTTGCATTGTCTGCAAACTGCACTTAGATTTATTTGACCTTCTGACACGGTTGGGGACAAAGGGCTCAACAGTTAAGAGCACTTGTTGCTCTTTCAGATGGCCTTTGTATTTGGTTTCCAGCACTCCAAAGATGGCAGCTCACAACTGTCTGTAACTCCAATTCCAGGGGAATCTGACACCCTCTTCTGTCTCTCCCAGGCACCAGACATGTATATGGTTCATGTCCATATATGCAGGTACTCACACAAAATAAAAATAGATATTAAACAAAATTTCTAGGCTCAGTGAGATGGCTCATCAGGTAGAAACATTGACATACAAGCCTGGCAACTTGAGTTTGATCCTGGGAACCAGGATGGAAGAGCCAGTTGTGCATGTGCTCTAGCACACGTGCCCACCAGTTCTCTTGCTTCACATACCCATACAATAACATCACAATGCATTGTTGTTATAAGCACGGTAACACATTACAGCATGGTTTTAGTCAGGCTGGTGAGATGGCTTGGCAGCTAGAAGTGCTTTTAGCTCAAGCCTGACAGCCGAGCTCTGTCCTTGGAATCCATAAGAAAGCTTATGCAGTGGTGTCCATTAGCATGCTCTAGCCCGCCAGCTTGCAGTCTAAAGTACAGAACACAACAGATATACAGAGACCCTTTCTCTGCAAAGTAGGAAGAACGAACTGAGTTGCACATGTGTGCTATAGCATATATGTGCCTTTATGCATACATCATACAAACATGGTATTAATAAATAAAAAAATTAAATATCTCCAATTAAATTTAAAAAGTTAAAGCAGTTTATTTGGTAACTGTATTTTAAAAAACAAGTTTTTCTTCTTTAAACTAGGCCTTATTGAATTTGAAGAGTGTGACCCTGCTAGTGCAGTTGAAGGTAAGTTTGCTTGTAATATATTGACGCATGTGAGAACTAGTGTCTTCTGCTTGTTGGGCAAATGAAAAGTGACTGCTATCTACTGGTGCCTGTCAATGTTAAAATACATGTATTTAATGGTCTTGATGCTGAACCCAGGGTCTAACATATATCCTACTAGCGAGCCATACCCATACGCCAAAATAATACTTTTAAAAGTACATATAATGAATTATGTACTTTTTTGAGTTTAATGTCTTTATATGCTTATTTTATCAGAAGTTACAAAGAGTTACAAATTTTACCAGAAAAGAGAATTTCATTAAGTGAATATTCTGTATGTTTATAATGAACCATATTGTATTAATTTAAGAGTTGAAACGGGGGCTGGAGAGGTGGCTCAGCGGTTAAGAGCACTGACTGCTCTTCCAAAGGTCCTGAGTTCAAATCCCAGCACCCACATGGTGGCTCACAACCATCTATAACAAGATCTGATGCCCTCTTCTGGAGTGTCTGAAGACAGCTACAGTGTACTTCCATATAATAAATCTTAAAAAAAAAAAAAGAGTTGGAACAGATTGATTTAAGTTATAGACTTTACTAATTGACACTTTTTATTATTGTTTGATCGTTTGCTCAGTTGTTTATTAATTTATTAGGATTTTTTGGGGGGGGAGGAAAGGTTTTGCCATGTATCCTAGGCTGGTAACAAACTTAAAATCCTTCTCTGTCCCAGCTTCTGTAGTGCTAGGATTACAGTGCACGGCCACTCTTGGGGATGATTTATTTCTTACTTCCAAAGTTTGCTTGACACTTAAGAAAAAGATTTGTGCGAGTTCTTGTGTTTTATATCTTTATCAAGAGCAGTTACATTTCTATTACAATGTGTATTTATGTTAAAGGTATAAAACCAAGGAAAAGAAAGACTTTTGCTTTGCCTGGAATAATTAAAAAGGAAAAGGATGCAGAATCTGTGTAAGTATTTTAAACATTGCCCAAATTCTTTTCATTGTTTATAAGTGATTAAGAATTGTTTTGATTTTTGAATGGAAAAAGTCTTTTTGAAAGTATTCAATGTATATGTCTAAAACAGGAAGAAAAAAGCCTTTCTGAACAACTAGATTTGTTAGTTTCTTTGGTTTCAGTTCATACCATTAGCTTTTCTTATTTACTACTTATTCTTTGAAGACATTATAGACAAAACTTGACATGCCCAGGACCCATATGTAGAAAAACAGAAGCAAGTCCTATAGGTTGTTCATAGATACCGCACCCCATAGAGTTTTAAAAATATAAACCCTGCCAGAAAGACCTGCCGAGTAGACAGCTTCACTGACTGCACTGCTGAGTCTATTACTACAAAGGAGTGCGTATCTACAGTGATAAGCACTGCAGATTATGTGTGTACTCTTTGTGTTTTAATAGTTATTATTGATACGAAATAGTCTACCTTTGAGTTTTAAATTTGAATTAATACTATTTTAATCTTCATGACATAATTTCTCAAAATATTTTTGTAGCATTTAAATAAAAGGTATATTTAAGTCCCAAGATATATATTGTAAACATGAAATACTTAGCAGAAATGCTTTATTTATTTTTTTTAGTTATTCACTTTACATCCCACTTACTGCTCTCTCCTGATCAACCACCCTCCCACCCCCAATTCTTCCTCCTCTGAGAAGGTGGAGGTCCACCTGAGTATCTCCCCACCCTGGCACTTAAAGTCTCTAGCAGATAGTTTTAATAATTGAATCTTAAAAATACTTCATTTTTGTTTTGTTTTTAAAAACAGGGAATGTCCTGATGCAGATTCGCTTGTAAGTAATCTTAATTTCATTAAAGAAAATATAAATTAGGTATTTTCATTAGAAAAAAAACACATTTGTTTTTATTTTAACCAGTCTTCAAAGAAAAATACTAACCATGTAATAATTTGGTACTAAAATAATTTTAAAGTTTTATATTACATTGTACTTTACTGATAAATGAAAATACTTTTCACTGTCTTTGTGAAATGGCTAATTTTACTTTTACAATTAGAGTGATACTATGTCAAGAAAGTTTTCTTGGGGCATAAGAGATTTAAAAACTGTGTTCCTTAAAATTGGTCGAAATTTATTAATTTATGCTTGTTTTGTTCTTTTAATTTCTCAAGACCGGTTTTCTAAGTGTAGTCCTTGTTGTCCTGGAACTCTCTCTGTAGACTAGGCTAACCTTGAACTCAGAGATCATCCTGCCTCTGCCTGCAGAGTGCTAGGATTAAAGACCTGCCTTACCATTTTCAGGCTTAAAAGATATTATGTGTTCATGTATTTGGTTTTCATTTAAGACATTTTAGAAATTATAGCAACAAGTAATGGTTACTGTTCTGTGTTTTTAAGGTTTGTTTCTGTTTCTTGATGTTTATGAAAAATTACAGATGATACCAAATTGAGGTCTTAGTGCACTAGTAGATTTACCAAATGCTGTAGATAATGTGCAGATTTATTTTTATTAGACACTAATTGTGTTGATTAGTGTAGAAGTTTAAGGACTGCTTTTGTGTTTTTGTTTTGTTTTTACTTTGAGACATTTAAATCTTTTTTTTTTTTTTTTTTTTGGTTTTGTTGAGACAGGGTTTCTCTGTGTAGACCTGGCTGTCCTGGAACTCACTCTGTAGACCAGGCTGGCCTCAGAAATCTGCCTGCCTCTGCCTCCCAGAATGCTGGGATTACAGGCGTGCACCACCACTGCCCAGCTGACATTTAAATCTTAAATGATGTAGTGCAACAAAATAAAGAATGGAAAATATTTTGTAAAATGTTTCTTATGTAACTTAGATAAACTAGTAGTTTTGTTTTCTATTTCAATTTTCAAGTAAGAAAGATGTGGTTTACTAATAAGTTTATTTGGAAATTGAGGCTGGAGGATGTCTCAGTGGTTGAAAACCTGTACTATTGCAAAGACCAGTCCCCATATCAGGAAACTCCCAACTGTCTAACTCAGATGCCCTCAAGCCTCCTCTTGTATCTGTGAGCACGTGATACACATAAACTGATGCAGGTGCATGCAGATACACACAAGCAATACAACCCAAATCTTTTTAAAAGTATGTGGAAATTAAGAGTGAGCCAAGAAGTTTAACTGATTGACAAAGGCAGCAGGTATATTTGACATTTACTGTTGCTCTCATCATGTATTTTGAAATTATTTATAGCACTTGATGGTTGCAAATTTATTAAACCCTTTATTCTCTTAAATATTTTATCTATATGTGTTTAACTTTCTAATTCTTTCAGCTAAATGCTACAATGGTTGTTATCCAATTTTAGACTTTACATATAATTATCAGACTTTAGGAAAGGACTAATGAGAACATGATCTAATGCTTTGGAAGAAGAGATTGGTAAATTTGATTGTAGAAATGAACATTTTAAGTTAGGAAAGCATGTATCATAAAGGGTTTTATATCACCATATTGGCAATATATATTAAAAGATGTCTACCAGAAAGTTCTTTGATTTTTTTCTTTTTAAATACAAATCAGTTTAGAAGTTAAGCAATTGACTAGCAAGAAAAGGATATGAACTTGAAACAAGCAGTTTCTTCAAAAGAAATAAAAGTAGTGAATAGCCGTAATGAATGCTATTCAGAGATGATGCAAAGTGAACCAAACACATGGTGGTCTCATTATATTACAGAGGTGTTGATGTGTACATGCCATTGCATATACATTAATATAAATCAGGCAATCTGTTTTCGGGATAATTTGATAATATCTCACAAATAAATATAGATTATATTAAGCCAATAACCTTCTGCTCAGTGTTTATTATTATGACTGTTCATACAACATCTGCATCTACAACATACACAGTCTCTTGATAGAGGTACCTACATAGAAACCAAGAGGGGGGGCAAAGATACTTGTTTTTATTTTTCAAACCTTTTATCAAGAAAAATGTATTAGCAAAATACTGAATGCCAAAATATTCATCAAATGAGAACTGGTTAAACTATTAATATAGGCAGATTTTTACAAAGAATTAGGTTGATCCTTATCTGTCCATATGGAAAGAATTTATCAAGTAAAAGTGTGATCCCTTGACTGATTGCTATTTCAAAAATGAACCCTGTCAAAAAGTAATTGTGGTTGCTCGGGGCAGAATGGTCAGTTATTAGCAGGACAGGAGACTTATTTTTCATTGGCTTTATTTTGCTTATGGCTAGTTCATGCCCTTATCTCCCTCCCTAGGTGGATTACCAGGTGGTAGCTTGCCACTGGATATGGGTGCTGGAAGCCAAACTTGAGTCCTTTGGAAGAGCAGTAGATGCTCTGAACTACTGACCTATTTATCCAACCCCATGTCTGTTAAAAAAAAATCATCTAAGCAGTATAGTTATATAAAGATATTACATAGTACCTTGTCAGGTAGTATTGTTACCTGATTGGCTTCTTATACTCTTCCACAATTCTCAGGAGATTCATGAGGGTTGTAGGTATGATAAATTAATTTATTTCTGTTTCTTAGTATTACCAAAGTTTATTTAATGTTAACTTTCATATGTTATTTTGGATTTTCTTGTTTTGTGCTGTTAGAAATAAACCTTCTGTGAATACTTGTATATGTGTTTTTATATAGATAATTATTTTCTATGGTGATTTTATTTCTGAAATTTAGTCTTAAAATAGGTACTTTGGAGTTTCTTTGTGTTGTCTTGTTTTTCTATCCCTTTTCTTTTCTTCTCTCCTCTCCTCTCCTCTCCTCTGCTCCCCTCCCTCCCCTCCCCTCCCCCTCCCCTTCTCTCCCCTCCCTTCCCTCCCCTCCCCTCCCCCTCCCCTTCCCCTATCCCCTTTCCCTTCTCCCTCTCCACTCCTCCCCCTCCCCTCCCCCTATCCCCTTTCCCTTCTCCCTCTCCCCTCCTCCCCTCCCCTCCCCTCCCCCATTCCCCTCCCTCCCCTCCCCCTCCCCCATTCCCCTCCCTCCCCTCCCCTCCTTCCCCCTCCCCTCCCCTCCCTCCCCTCCCCTCCCCTCCCCTCCCCTCCTTCTCCCTCCCTTCCCCTCCCCTCCTCCCCCTCTCTCCCCTCCTCTCCCCTCCCCTCCTTCCCCCTCCCTTCCCCTCCCCTCCTCCCCCTCCCTCCCCTCCTCTCCCCTCCCCTCCTTCCCCCTCCCTTCCCCTCCCCTCCTCCCCTCCCCCCCTCCCTCCCCTCCTCTCCCCTCCCCTCCTCTCCCCTCCCCTCCCCCCCTCCCTCTCCTCCTCCCCCCTCCCTCCCCTCCTCTCCCCTCCCCTCCTCTCCCCTCCCCTCCTCCCCCTCCCCCCCCTCTTCTTTTTTTGGATTTGGTCTTTTCGAGGCAGGGTTTCTCTGTATAGCCCTGGCTGTCCTGGAACTCACTCTGTAGACCAGGCTGGCCTTGAACTCAGAAATCCACCTGCCTCTGCTTCCCAGAGTGCTGGGATTACAGGCGCCACCACTGCCCGGCTATCCCTTTTCAACCTATTTATATTTGAGTTGATCTTATTATAGAGATCATATAGTTGGCTCAAATATCTTTTTTTTGTTTTGCCAATTACTTTAATTATAGTAGTAAATGTATTTTTCATTTATCAATTCAGAATAGGAGTATATTTTATTAGATTTGTTTTAAATATCTGTTTTTAGTTAATAAATAATCATGCATACTTATAAGATACCATGTGGTATTTTTAGTATGCATATCTAGTGTCTAATGGTTAGATCAGAGACATTGGCATAATCATCAACCGCAAATATTATTTCTTTAGCTTCTACACATAAAGTATAAAATATTTGTGTGTGTGTGTCTGATATATCATTTAATATAATGTCCTGTTCTATGTAGCTGTAATTGATGGAATTCGTTTTTTTGTTGTTGTATGAGTTTGTGGCTGAACGCCATTCCATTTTGAATGTATATTGTATTTTTTTTTTTTACTCAGCCATCTGATGATGGACACGGTGGTTGGTTGATTCCATGGCTTGGCTACTGGAAATAGTATTGCTATAAACTTAGGAATACAAATATCTTTTTAAAAACATTTTTTCTTTTTAAATTTTGGATGAATCTTTATTAGAGCTCTTTAGTGGTTATTCTGTGTCAGATAGTTTTTTTTAAAAAAATATTTTTTCACCACACTTTATAGTTTTTATCTGCAAATAGATCTAAAAGCAGCCTCTTTGAAAACAGTTTTTCAGGGGCTGGAGAGATGGCTTAGAGGCTAAGAGCACTGACTGCTCTTCCAAAGGTCATGAGTTCAAATCCCAGCACCCACATGGTGGCTCACAACCATCCGTAAAGAGATCTGATGCCCTCTTCTGGTGTCTGAAGACAGCTACAGTGTACTTACATATAATACATAAATAAATCTTAAAAAAAAAAAAAAAAAAGAAAACAGTTTTTCAGCCTTTGTATAGTTTTATCCCTATCTTCTAATGCTTTATCACAGTTTGTTTAGATTTGTTGGACTGTCTAGTCTGTCCTGATAAGCAGTCCCATCTCTTCTTCCCCCTATTGCTATTTAACTTTCTAGTTGTTTGCTGGAGACTCTGTGGCTTATTTGTAACTTCTTATAACCTGGATTTTGCTCACTGTATGTATTCCTATAGTGAATTATTTCACTTCTCTGTGTTATTTAAGTTGGTACTTAGATCTGTAAGCTTGATCAGATTTAAATTAAAGGGGATTTGTTTTATTTTCTCTGAATGCACATGTTATTTTCCTTTTTATCTTTTTAAAAAATACTGATATACTCTTAAATGATCATTTGCTAGCTGAAACTTTAATCTCCTTTAAAGAGGCACTGTGTCTTAATATCTCCTTGCAGCTTCTTGTGATATTGAGAGAATATTTAGAATAAAATTGGCCATGGCTTTTTTTTTATTCATTTATTTCTGTTTTTTAAAATTGTTTTATTTATTTACATTCCAAATGTTGCCCACCTTCCCAATATCCTCTCCAAGAGTTCTTTACCCCATCTCCCCCTTTGCCTCTGAGAGTGCTTCCCACCCGACCCCTTTAGCCCCCTTCTACGATGAGGTACATCCTTTGTCCCTGATTTTAACAGAAATGTGGATCTTTAGCATTCTGAATTGATTTTCACCTTGGCTTTTTTTCTTTATTTTTAAGGATTTTTAAAAAATTGATTGTATGTGTATGTATCTATCTATAGGGGGAATACAGATATGCATGTATATGCAAGTCCCCTCAGATGTCCTGTAGCCGAATGACCTGTGTTCTTAGCTACCAAACCCTGTCATACCCCACCCTGGCAGTGTCTTGCCCTGAAATTATGATTTCCTATTGCATGTCACAGAATTCTCTTCAGGTTTTGGGAATATAGAATATGATTTAAAACTAATCAACTAAAGAGATGGAATTTCCACTGTGCTGATAGTTTTGTTAATTTATTGGTATTTGATACAGTAGCTTAGTTCCTCGGTAGTGTATCTTTTTTTTTTTTTTTTTTAAACTTTTGGTATTTTTCAAGAAAGGGTCTCACTGTGCAGCTTTGGCTATCTTGGAACTCAGTATGTAGACCAGGCTGGCCTCAAACTCACAGAGATCTGCCTACCTCTATCTTTGAAGTGCTAGGGTTAAAGGTGTGCACCTCTACCTGTGGCTCTCAGTAATATTTTAGACTATAAGAGTGTGTTAATCTTTATTGTCTTAAATACTGGCACTGTCATTATAGTAATTCTTTACTCTTGTTCCCTAGAATATTCCTGATGTAGATGAAGAAGGTTTTAGTATTAAACCAGAAGCAAATCAGAATGATATCCTTTTGTGATCTGGGTATTCTTAGTGGGTTGTGTTGGCATATACATAGCTATAAAAATAATGTTCTACTTAAAGCCTCTTCTGTTTTTAGCTAAAATATGGCTATTCTTTATTTACATACTTTGTTAATTTAAGTGAGTAGTTTTATTCCTATCAGTATATATTCATATCCATATGTGCATGTATATGCAAGTATATATACTTTTATATATATAATATATATGCTTTTATATATATTATATATAAATATATACTTTTATATATATTATATATATGCAAGTATATATATATATATATTCATTACTCTTATAAGGCTCTTTTATTTTTGTATTTATTTTTGTATTTATTTTTGTATTTATTTGGAAAATCAGTTAAAGATAAGGTAGAAACTAAATTCTTTAACTCATACTCACATACCAAAGAGAACCATTTCTACTCATCCAGTGATTCTGACTCTGAAGATGAAGAACCAAAGAGGTACCGGATAGAGATCAAGCCTGTACATCCAAATAATTTGCATCACACAATGGCTTCTTTGGATGAATTAAAAGTATCCATAGGGAACATAACATTGTCCCCAGCAGTATCTGTAAGTATCTGAACATCAGCCAATTTGTACTGTACATAGAACCTTTTCATTTTACCTCATCTTCTTACAACTGGTTCATTTTTTAAACAATATTTATTTTATTAATGTCCACTGGTGTTGTGCATGATGGATGTAGAGGGAATGTGTGCATGTGACACAGGGTGTGTGGTGGTGGTCTGGACAGCTCTGTTCATCAGGTCTCTCACTTCACTGTTGCGTGGGTTTTGAAGATTAGACTTAAGTTGTGATGCTTGTTTGTGTAGCAGGTAATTTTTTTTTACCTGCTGAGATATCATACCACCTATGGGTAATTTTGAGAATAGTAAATCAATAAATAAAACTAAAACATTAAGCAGTAGTTAAGTACAAGTACACAGGTTGGGAAAATACTATCTTGTCATTCTTAAAAATTTGTTTGTTTGTTTTGTTTTATTTGTGTGAATTTTGTATAGTGTATTTTTTTTCTTTTTTTTACAAAATGAGACTGAATTCAGACCCTTGAGCTGAATCCCGATGCCTCTTTCCCCCTTTTGTTATCTGGCCTTCCCTGCCAGCCCCCAGAGCTTTTAGGTTGTGACTGTTTGCTTGCATGTATGTCTGTGGATCATGTCTATGAAGTACCCAAGGAAGGCAGAAGGGGGAGTTAGATATTGGGAACAGGACTTATATAAAGTGAACAGGTAATTGTGACATGTCATGTGGGGCCTGAGGACACCCAGTGTTCACAACTGCTGAGCCATCTCTATAAAGACAAATAAGGCTATTGATTTGGCTTAATTATGCTCTTGAAAAAATTTCTTCCCCTTTCCTTCCCTCCCCTCCTCTCCTTCACTCTCCTCCCCTCCCCTCCCCTCCCCTCCCCTCTTCTCTCCAAGATAAGGTTTAATTGTGTAGCTCTGGCTGTGGTGGAACTCACTGTTTAGACCAGGTTGGCCTTGAACTCTAGGCTGCCTCCTTCCTAGTGCTGGGACTAAAGGTGTGGACCACCACTACCTGGTGAAAATATTTTTAGGAGAGTGAAAATATTGAACATTTGGGGGTTTTTTGTTTTGTTTTTTTGTTTTTTTGATTTTTGGATTTGTATTTTTTTTGAGACAGGGTTTCTCTGTATAGCCCTGGCTGTCCTGGAACTCACTCTGTAGACCAGGCTGGCCTCAAACTCAGAAACCCACCTGCGTCTGCCTCCCAAGTGCTGGGATTACAGGCATGTACCACTACCACCTGGCGAACATTTGTTGATTGTTATATTGTATAAACAGTGCTGTGTGTCTCTGGCAAAAGATTGTGAATTGACAGAGTTAATATTTTCCTCATCTAATTTTCAAGGGTTTCCTCAGTTTTCAAATCTAATGCAAAAAGATGTCATGAAAATCAACTTAAAGGTTGATTTCTGTCTTTCCCCTTTTCCCTGAAGTGCTAGAACTTGGTTCTAGGCGTTTGCTTATGCTGTGCCAATTCTCCTGGCTCCTTTTTGAATTTATATATTTTTCTCTCTCGCTGTCATATTTGAATTTGAGGAAGAAATAAAATACTAATGTAGCTAGGAGATGCCTCAGCTGTTAGCTCTGTGCCAAGTTCTATTCTCAGATACCACTTTGGAGGAGTAAACTGACTTTTAAAAGTTTTCTTCTGGTTTCCACCCACATGTGTGCCTACATTCATACACACATATATCATACACAGTAATGATAAAAATTAATACTATAGTAATAAAGCCACTGATATAATATGAATTCAGAAGTATTACAGAGGAGTTTCTGTGGAAATATGCATGTTATCATTACTTAAAAGCTCTTTTCCATAATAATTTTTGTTATAACACTATTTTATGTGTATGTAGGTTTTAATTTTTTTAATTTTAATATATTATTTTTGAGATGAGCTGACTAATATATGCTCTGTAGACCAGGTTGGCCTTGAACTCACAGAGAGTTGCTTGTCTCTGCCTCCTGCTAGGATTAAAGGCATGTACTACCACACCTGGCCCTAATTATACATTCAAAGTTGTGTGTGTGTACATACATACACATACATACATACATACATACAAGTGAAAGTATTTTTTTCATAGCACTCATTCCCAAGTGTCAGTCCATGGGCAGAACATCTGCCAAGCAAGCACTATGCCCTTATCTGATACTCAGCACTGAGGAAGGGGAAGGGAGGAGGAGATATTTTTTGATGGGGGGGGGGGAATTAAATTCTCAAGGCCATGCCTCAAAGATTTCTGAAGTGAGCATTTATTACATCATTACTATTTTAACATTGATGAGTGTGTAGTTATAAAGAGACTTATATATGCGAAGTAGAGATTTATGAACCATTGAAAATTTTTATTGTGTAATAGCATAACTAATTAAAGATACACATAAGCAAAAGCATAAAGATTTATTTATTTATTTAATGTATATGAGTACACTGTAGCTGTACTGGGAATTTGAATTCAGATCTCTGCTCGCTCTGGTCTGCACTCTCTTTCTGGACTGCCCTGCTTGCTTCGGCCTAAATACTCTGTAGCCGTCTTCAGACACTCCAGAAGAGGGCGTCGGCTCTCATTACAGATGGTTGTGAGCCACCATGTGGGTGCTGGGATTTGAACTCAGGACCTTCAGAAGAGCAGTCAGTGCTCTTAACAGATGAGCTATCTCTGCAGCCCATAAGCAAAATCTTAAAGGGATGGCTATATTTTAAAATTTTACGAATAGTTGAGGTCGTAGGTATTTTTTAAAGCTTTCATGTGCCATCTGTTTTTTTTCGGTTTGTCTTTAAATAAATATTAATTTCATGCCCAGAAAATAGTCAAAGGAAAAATTTAATAGTGACTATTGGTTTTGGAAAGAAGATACCTTTGCATGTGTTTTGTTGCCCA
Source organism: Apodemus sylvaticus (assembly GCF_947179515.1). Lineage (NCBI taxonomy): Eukaryota > Metazoa > Chordata > Mammalia > Rodentia > Muridae > Apodemus > Apodemus sylvaticus. The sequence goes on from NC_067487.1 coordinate 62,302,633, forward strand.
TTTGGTTAACTTGTATAATTTACTCCCTGTCCATGTGCTTTAAGGTGAATATGTTTTAAGTAGGATTTAGAAGGGAAGAGACAAATTATTAAGCATGAAAAGAGAATTAAATTCTTTACTGAACATTGTCTTTCTCTTTCTTTGCATGCACTGCTAGAGACACAGTCCAGTAAGTGCCAGATTTTATATTTTACCTATTGACTTTTAAAAACTTAGTGTAATAAAACATTTGATTTTCAAAATTTTGTTACATTTTATATTATTATTGTAATATTTTGCTTTAGATATTAATAATATTTAAGAACATTTTATTAGGTTCATGTATTTACTTTTTGAATTCAATAACTACACTAGAAATTATGCTTACATTTAGAGGTACATTTATAAGTGCTGACTTTTTAAAATATCTTTTGTAAATGCAATTTTCAATTAAGTATATATGATAAAGGCCACATAAACTAGGTTGGTATTAGTAACATTTTATCAAATAGTTTGTTACCAAGTTAAATTATTTAATAATACTTAAATTTTGCATTTCTGTTTTAGGTGCAGATGAATCGGAATTCATCTAGTAAGTGTGATATAGGAATTGGTTATTTTATGTAAGACTATCAGGCACATTACTAGTCTTAGCCTTGTGTAGTTAAGGAATTAATGCTCTTTTCATATTGCCAATCTTACTGCTTGACTAGAGGATGCTTTATGCAGAAAACAAACAACCCATAGTGTTTCTTGTTACCCTAAGAAGCATTCCTTAGTTTTCATATAGCTTACAGAATCTTTCAGAAATCAACAAAGCTAGAGAAATAACTTCTGATTAAAAATGTTAAAATAGACTGTTAATTGTTGTTAATGTGATCCTAGCATATATATATACCCCTTGGTGTCAAACCTCAGCATTTTAAAGGAGGGTATAAGAATGTTGTAGTTTCTACTTTATAATTTCAAGATAACAACTGTATAATTCCAAAAATTTTAGGAAGTAACATCTTCTGTTTCTTCCAGAATTATACACTAAAAATCAATAGGAAACTTTTTTTTGTAATTTTGTAAATAGAGTGATTATTAAGAATTAGTCTTCATTAATATTTTAGCACAATTGAAAAGCCCCCCATTGAATTAATAATAAATAACAAAATGAAAATAAAGATTTACCATTAAAAAGAAATGTCTGATGACAGGGACTGTAGAGAAAATGTGGAGTTAAGTGGAGTTGCTGTAAGATGGAAGATAGTGCAGTAAGCACTTCAAGACAGAACCAAGGGGAAACCAGTGCAAGCAGGTATAGCATACAGTGTGGTGTGCCTGAGGAGCTGCGGTGCCCATTGTGAATCACTGTGGTCATCAGTGGTTACTTGGGGATATAGAAGGTTTAAGGTTCTATAGCAGCACTCCCTGCTGTTCTCACTGGTCAGATGCTTCATCACAGATGCAGAATGCAGCACAAGAGATTAGGTCCTCCTTCAGTAGCTCAGCACTAGTAATGATTGTATAGTAGTCAGTAGTAGGATTCTGAGAACATGAAACTGACTGTAAGACTTACCAATTAAAATTCTTAACGTAGAATACACACAAGTATTTACACATCTCTTCTAATTCTTCTTATTACTTATTTATTTTTGAGCTAAGGTTTCTCTGTATAGTCCTAGAACTCACTATGTAGACCAGACCGGCTTTGAAGTCACAGAGATTTCACCTGGCCCCACTCTCTGCAGTACTGGAATTAAAGGCATCAACCACCATGCCCAGCTCTTAGAAGTTTTAAAGTTACAGTCCATATTTTCTTTTGTAAAGCTAATAAAAAGAATCAAAAATCAGCATAAATTCACCTTTGTTTTTTTCACAATTGTTTATATTTATTTTTTGTATTCCAAAATTTCTAAATTGTTTTTAGCGTTGGAATATGTAAGTATATAGAGAAACTTTAATTAAAATATTTTTTGTCTCAGATTATTGGCTTTTCATAATACTTTAATTTTTTAATTAGATGAAGAGTTAACAAAATCAAAGCCGTCTTCTCTACCCACTGAGTAAGTTTGCTGTTTCTTTCTTTTAATAAACTTTATAATAGACTGTATTATATCAAGCAATTTTATGTCAAGATCAAAACTGGGTGAAAAGTTCAGAGACTGCCCTTCTATATTCCCTACCCTTGATATGCCAAGCTTCCTGGTCAAAACCCCTTAGCAGGTTCATACGTCTGCTGCCGTTCCCAAGCTTACACCCTGATAAGGGTCATCCGAAGACTAGCAGAGGGTCAGTGTCAGCCTTGTACTTCCTCTTGTTTCCTCTGACGTCCCACCCAGTCCCTCTGCGCAGCTCTTAAAGGACTGGCATTGTAATGTCATGACCAGCATTCTTACTGTGTAGAAATCTCAAGCTCTGCCTAGTTAGTCCTTTTAAGTATTGTCTTGTGTCTTTTTTTTTTTTTCTAGAATTTTGTAGTTATATGTTAGTCATGTTGTTTTCTGAACTGTAAAATTTATGTTGGAGCTTTTAGATATTTTAATTTCTTTTCACATGAAAGGTTTTTTTTTTTTTTTAACCTAAGCAAAAAACCCCAACAAAACAAAACAAAACAAAAATCCCAAAAAACCAAAACCCTGCATTTGGCCTTGGTAGCTGTACAAGGTGAAGACACCTAACAAATGTTGGTGTCTTCAGTTCATGCATAAGTGTTTTCAGCTTTTTATGGGATTTTTCTCATTTCTTTCTCATGTTCCCCTTCACTTTTGGTTGTGACTTTATAAAATGGACCGTATGTCATGAGCTTCAAGGTGGAGTATCTCAAGATGAAAAGGCAAGAAGCCAGATAGCCATCTCGCTAGCTCTTAAAACAAAAACAGGAGAAAGGAAAGAAATGTTAGCCAGTGTTCTGTGAGTCCCTTCTCACTTCTGTCCCAGCAGAAGTACTTTGTTTGAGCTGATGTTTTACATGCGTGAACATTCAGCTTAGTGAAGCGGTAGTCTCAGACTGGGTGCCTGTGAGTACTAAATGAGGACAGTGGTGCTTTTTGTTGTGTGTATAATTTTTAAAGATAAGTTGTTTAGCATCTAAAGCTTAATCTTTAGATTTCACTTAGATAGCTACAATAGTAGGCTTTATTGTACAAGGTAGGACTTAATTACATTGATGTATTCTGAAATATTAGGTGATTTTAGGTCATTGAAATAATTTTGACAGAATAGGCCTACATTCTATACATAATTTCTTACAGATTTCACTTCTTTTGAATTTTATATTTTATATTGTACTAGAACCCCTACTGTTTAGAATCTATTAGCTATGTCTATCAGGTAGCTCATTCACATTGCTGCTTTTCAATTGTAAACCTAAAATTACTGTTCTTCACACTCAGTTTGAGTTTAGCAAGGTTTGATCAAAGAAGATTAATCCTTATCACTTTCCCTGCCAACAAGATGTTATATTGTAAATTCTGATTAATGCTGTTTGCTAAGTCTATTGACTAGATTTCTCAATGTGTCTAACTATTTAATCATAGTTATTGAACTGTTAGAATTTTGTAGAACAAAAATAAATGGTTTTATGCTAATAATAATCTTTCTAATCATTGTTCTTAAAATGTTCTAGGAAAGGGACCAATGATTTACTTGCTTGGGACCCCCTGTTCGGATCATCTCTTGAGTCGTCTTCTTCAGCTCCACTAACTTTGTCATCATCATCGGGTAGGAAAAAAAAACCCTGATAAAATATATGTATATAAGTGCTGTCTAGTAGCAGCATTTCCCCCCTGATTGATTCTATTTATTATGTTTAATCATCTACAGCTTTTCTTCTTAAGTTTGTCACCCAATAATAGTGAGTTCCGTCACTACTACCACTGTAAAAAATGGAACACCCCAGAACACTTAAGAATGGAAATAATCAGAATCATCTCTTTTCTTCCAGTGGCTTCTAAAAGCACTGTCTATGGAGATATGTGCAGATAACAATATTCATCTATAAACACTAGTGCTAATAATTGTTACTAGGTTTTTATAAAGTAATTCTGATTATTTGAAAGAATTGAATTTCATACTTTTACATGGTTTGGCTTAAGTCCATTTGAAATGCCACTTGGATAGGCCTCCTGATAAGTAAGTCATGTATAAATGCCTCTGCTGTGGTAAGCTCATTATCACGCTTTAAGTACTGAGTCTGTTTCAGTGCTAGTTCCACAGATATGATCATAGCTTTAAAATAGCTATGTAATAGCACAGGCAAGTGTGGTAGTCATTCAGGTTAGTATACATTTCTTCAGAATATACTTTCAAATGCAGGGACAGGGACATCATGAAAAGACTGGTATTATTTGGAAGAAGGCTACAGCCTCTGAATCCAGATTTGACATTTTACCAGCTTTTGCCTGCCTTCCTTAAATGTGAATACATACTTTATGTGATTTGCCTTCTAATGATAATTCTTACTGTGAATTTATTTTCCATCCTGTGAGTGCCTTTTCTTTTGCTTTCTTCATACTCTCCTTCAGTTATTACCAGGGATCTTTAGCTTTGTGTTTTATTTTCTTATGTATTTACTTAGGCTGGTACTTAAATGTTTTGAATTTTATACATTTGTAAATATAGAGAATTTGACAAATATAATTTTTCTACTCACTGTATTTTTTATTATTTGAATTATAGTACATATTTTTTAGTGGATCACAGGTTTTGAAAATCATTCTATTTGGAAATAATTTAAGAGCCAGTGAGATGGTGGTACTGTGGTCAAGCTGAGTTAAAGAGAGCTGATTCCCACAGCTTGTCCTCTAACCTCCATGAAGTCTTAGTTAGGGTTTCATTGCTGTGAAAGTCACCAAGACTAATGAGGCTCTTATAAAGAAAAGCATTTAATTGGTGCTGGCTTATAGGTTCAGAGCTTTAGTCCATTATCATTATGGCAAGAAGCATGGTAGCATCCAGATAGGCGTGGTGGAGGAGTCAAGAGGATTAGATTACATCCTAATCCACAGGCAGCAGAAGGAGACCTATACCACACTGGGCATAACTTTATCATAGGCGACCTCAAAGCTCGCCCCCACAGTGACACACTTCCTCCAACAGAGCCACGCGTACTCTAACAAGGTTACACCTCCTAATAGTGCTACATCCTATGAGTCAAGCATTCAAACACATGAGTCTACAGGGGCCATTCCTATTTATTTAACCCTCCATACTCACACACTCAAAACTAAATTAATAATTTTATAAAGATAGTTTACATATTTGCCTCTGTGTTTCATTCCTGCTTTGATTTTATATATATATTTGACTTTTGCCGATATACATTTGAAATTTATTTAATATTATGATAAAGGTATTTAAGTTAGGAATACTGCTTTTCAAAATTATAAAATGTTACAAATGGCATTGACAAACAACACTAAATTAATACAGAATTTAAAAAGAATGAAAGTATTAGGAAATTAAAAAAATGAATTTTACTAATTTGGGATAATAATTTTAGCAAATTAATAAAGTATTTAATAGTTTAATTATTATGAAGACTATTACAATGTGGTTCTACTTAAGTCAGATCACAAAGTTTAATTAAGGTTAAATGTATTAATTGCCATTCATATTATTTTGCAGGCCGGCTGCAAAGCCTTGATCTTACATTATGCTCTGTGAATTAGATATGTTGATAGTAAACCAAAGACATTTGAATTTGAATTTATTTTTATCAACTGATCTATCAGATTTAATTTTTATATATGTATAAAAAGTTGAAACAGTAATAAAATTTCTGTGTCAGTTTTGTTGAAAGATTTAATAATTGTTCTGATGATTATTATGAATATCAGCAGTAGTTTTGATAAAAGAATATTTGATGGTTAGATTCTCAGTGTTTCAACATATATCATTGGTTATATTAACACTATTAGAAATGATCTTTGAATCTTCTTCCGTCTTTATCTAAGACTTGCAGCATACTGATGATTTTCTTCACATTCTCTCTTCTCTCCCGTCAGCCAGACCCACGACTCCGCTTTCTTTAGGCACCATTGTTCCCCCCCCAAGGCCTGCTTCCAGACCAAAGCCTACGGCAGGCAAACTGAGTGGGATTAACGAAATAGTATGTACTCCAGAGTTTTTAAAATTATATAACTGTTTTCAGATTTTTGTTTGTTTTGGGGACAGAGTCTCACCCTGTGGCCCTGGCTGTCTTAGAATTCATCATGTAGACCAGGTTACCTCATGCTCTCATTTGCCTCTGCCTTCCAAGCACTGTGATCGAAAAGATTAAACTGTTCTAAAACTGATACAATTATTTTGACCTAGGATATAGTTACTTTTCTGTATGCCCCTGCATAGTTAAGTGCTTTTTTCTAAACTCCTTAAAGAATAGGAACTTTTTCCAGTCATCCTTCTCTCTCTCATATAATCTCAAAAATCATACTAGCAAAGCAACAAACTGCCTAAGACGACAGAGGTTTCCTTTTAAAAAGTTGAAGCCAGTGTCCATTGACTCAAAATAAGCTCATTCATATGATTCTTGCCTAAGTGTGATATTTAAGGAAAAAATGTGTTACATTTTAGGCTTTACTGTTAGGAGAGTCCTAGGGGCATCTGTCTATTGTAGCTTTATTTTATACATAGGTGTATGACTGGAGTCCACTGTATTTAGCTGATATAAAAGTACAAAATAATGAGCACTAGTTCTCTCTCTCTCTCTCTCTCTCTCTCTCCCTCTCCCTCTCCCTTTCCCTCTCCCTCTCCCTCCCTCCCTCCCTCCCTCCCTCCCTCCCTCCCTTCCTTCTTTCCTTCCTTCCTTCCTTCCTTTCGAAGGAGACAGGGTTTCTCTATGTAGCCCTAGCTGTCCTGGAACTCACTCTGTAGACCAGGCTGGCCTCGAACTCAGAAATCCGCCTGCTTCTGCCTCCCAAGTGCTGGGATTAAAGGCGTGCGCCACCACTGCCTGGTGAGCACTGGTTTTCTAAAGTCATCAATAATGGCAGGAACATCTGTGAGTTCCCAAGCCAGCCTCTGTGCCTCCTGTGTGCTCTGTTTCTTTCATCGTTCACACTGACTGCTGTTTAATTACAATTACGTTTCTGAAACCCAAGGTTAGTTTTTCCCTTCTTATCTATTTCCAGCAATGAAACCATTGCAGTTGAGTCTTTTAGTTGACTGTAAAAGATACTTTGAAGTATCTCAGCCTGAGCCACCATACCAGCCGCCCCTTTGTGTTTGTCCAGCCACTCCAAACTCTCTGGTGTTCTCCAAGCACAATTACTCTTTATCCTTTCTTTTGTTTTCTTATACAGATGGGGCACTGTAAGGCGATAGGAGTGAACTTTGGGCCTTGTGCATGATAAGCACACACTCACACCCCTGTTGAGTTGGTTCTTATTATTTTCCACACTTACCTTTTCTTATTGTACTCCTCCATTTGAAGTGATAGTTTTCACTAAGGTGAAAATGGCCTTTTTCTTTAAGACCCAGCTATTAACCATCACCTGCCTTTGATCACACCTCCAGCAAATTATATACTTCTTTGCTTACTTCCTTATACTTGTATTTTTGTTAGAGTGCCTTTTTACATTGCTGTACCTTTTAGTGCATGATGTGATAGCCAGCTTCATGTTCACGGTAGTTTGCATAGAGCCTGTAAATGGTACATAGATAGGAAATGTACTTTATATGGAAGATCAAATGTGATCTGTAATTAGTGTCTTATTCCAGTGAACTGACTTACTGGAAGTGAGATAAAGACAAGGTGCAAGCTGCCAAGGACATGGTTAATTTAAGTAATAGTTTTAAAAATGTGTTTATTTATGCATTTTATGCATGAATCCTCTGTCTGCCTATACACCAGAAGAGGGCATCAGATCCCATGACAGATGGTTGTGAGCCACCATGTGGTTGCTGGGAATTGAACTTAGGACCTCTGGAGGAGCAGCCAGTGCTCTTAACCACTAAGCCCTCTTTCCAGCTCAAATCACTAATTTGTAACATGTCTTTTTTTTTTTTTTCTGTTTATAAAACTTGTTTCTTGCTTCTAAATCATGTTGAAAAATAAAAAAAAATACAAAAAATTGAATCTCCTCAATATATTACTAACGAAACTATGTTAATATTTTAGTATATATTCTTTTATTGTTTCCCTAATGCATAAATATTTGACCCTAGACAGTAAATTATCAGTTACTATAAGGACAGACATATTAGCTCTTCATGCCTGTTTTAAATAAGTTTTATTAAGAGTCCTAGGGAAGATGGACTAGGGAAGGTGTAAAATTGTAAGGACATTGTAGAGTACAGGTGGTGACTTAAAAAGTTATGAAGCATACATTTTAATTTATATTTTACATATCTGTTATTTTTACTTGGATATTTTGGAAATGTTATTTGTGATTATTTTTGCTTTATAGTTTTCAAATTTCTTTAAAAGTAGTAGCACCTACTTTGGACAACTTACAACCCCTATAACTCCAGCCCAGGGGATGCAAATGCCCTTATCTGGCCTCTACGGGCACTCACATACCCATTCCATTCAAACACAGGCACACCAACACACACATAAAACAGTAAAACAAAAAGATTGAAAACAACCTTTTAAAAATTAACTAGAACCTTTAAAAATTGTTTTTTTCTTATTTTATGACTTATCTGTTATTACTGTTAGGATACAGAGGATCTCATGTTTATAGAAATAGTGTACATAATCTTTCTGGGAAGCAGTTTGATAGTATATGAAGAACTTTTATTTCACTTATGAGTACTATATTAAGTATACTTTTAAAATACAGAGAATATTTTAAGTCCAAACCTTGATAGCATTGTTTTAAAATAGCCTTTTCAAGTTTCAGTATATTCTTGGAAGTGATTTGACATAACTTCTAACACGTAGTTTAAAGAAACTCATGGTAAAGTTGAATGGTTTGTTAAGACTTAAAATTTTTCTCTGACAAGGAAGGAGAACTTTTTTTTTTTTTAGCATTTGATAAATAACTTTTTGTTTTTAAGCCCAGGCCATTCAGCCCACCTGTATCTTCCAACACCAGCCCACCTCCTACTGCTCCCTTAGCCCGGGCAGAGAGCAGTTCCTCTATCTCTTCGTCTGCTTCGTTGAGTGCTGCCAATACTCCAACAGTAGGTAAGTGGCTATTGTTGATCCTGAAAGTTAGCGCTCAAAACATTGGATTTACGTCTACACAAGTAAAAAATATCCATACACATATTTTTTTTTTTGTTGTTGTTGTTTTATGGAAGCAAGATCTTTCTATATAGCCCTGGTTGACCTGGAGCTCACAGAGATCTGCCTGCCCCTGCCCCTGCCCACCACCCAGTACCCAAAATACTGTTTAGAAGGCCTTACATTTTTTAGTTTTATATACAGAGATGAGTGTCAGCTCTTTGAGTAAATGGCCTCGAATAATCTATTTAAGAAAAATTGCTTAGTCCAACTTAATGCAGTCTGTGTTCTTTGTGTACTATGGAAACCCTGTCAGCAGAGGAGCAGTCTGTGTTTGGGGCCTGAAAAGGCAGCTCAGTGTTAATAGAGTGCCTGCTGCTCTGGTAGGCTTGATTCCAGCACAAACATGGCAGCTCACAGCTACCTGTAACTTCATTTCTGGAGGATCTTGACATAGGTTAATTTAAAATGTTGTACACATACATACACTCAAACATACACAAAAAAGGAAAACAAAGTTTGTATTTGAAAATCATTTTCTCGGAACTGTTTATTCAATGAAAGAATGTTGTGTGCTTGTGGTGAATTACTTAGTTTATAGAAATTTAATCACAAATATTAAAAATAAGTTATTGGGCTGAAATTATTTATATACTTTAAACCTTACCAAGCAAAACAAATGTTTTGCTGCATCTAGATTTTACCCAATAATTTCTTAGCATTGTCTCCTTTATTCAGGCTCCTTACAAGTTCTTATTATTTCCTAACCCATTGTCACTGAAAACAAACACAAAGCTGCTGAGACGCACCCGCTGGGCTCCCACTGCAGCCCTCTGCGGCTCAGTAATAGCTGCTCTTTCTCGCCGTCCTGCTCCTACAGTGTCTGTCACCTGGGCCCTAAAAGAAATGTAGACACTTAAAGTCAGACACTCAGGACTGGAGGCCCAGGCTTTACATGCTTTCTAGGTGATTGTGGCAAATGCTGTTTTATGAATACCTATAATTAAACTAATATAATTAAATCTGGTTTAATTTATCAAAGCTGACTTCTAAGAAATGGATCTTGTTGGTGTGATGATTGCATGAGTATAGGCGTGACAGAAATATGACCATTTTATTTTATATACCTTGTACATTTTCCCATTTTAAAGTTATTTAATTGAGTATAACTAATAAGTTTGTTCTTTGAATGAACAACTTATTTTTGTTCATACATGTGGTTTTCTTAGTTTTGTTTTCACAAATTTTATACTTTAATCATAAGAAAAGATTGGCTCTACTAGAAATTCAGCTGGTAGCTTGAGTAACCAAAATAAGCACTAGCCTTTTCTTTGCATATGGGTATGTCCAGCTTTTTGACATCTTCATGCTATTGTGATATATAGACATGTTGGGTTGCAGTCCCATCTATCCTGGGATGCATACAATCCATTAGATTTGCCTGTTTCAGAAGGTTTTGTGATAGAAATGCTAAGTTGATTTTGATTGGGGGTATGTATTTGTTTATTGTTTTAGTCCCTGATGTTGACAATAGGATATATAATAGCATGTGACAAGAGATGAGACAGGCAAGGCAGGTGGATACCAAGTTTTTGCACTAGTGGTCTTCAGTCCATCTAAAAAGTTCTTTCTTTATTATGACTGTTCAGCTCTGTTGAGATTTGAAGTTGTTGATTTTTCTTGTTTCTTGAAAATGTTTTCTTTCCCTGCAATATTTTATCTTATTTAAATGTGATAGAAGATGATAATTTGATTGGGACACTCTCTGAAATTGAAAAGCACTGTGAGACAACACCAGGTATTGTATCAGAAGCAAATATACATGTGACTAATTCTCCTAAAATATTTCACTTATTTTTTCCCTTTTCCAGCAATGTATGGTGTGTATCAGCAGTTAAGAATAACCCTAAGATTAACTATCTCAATTTGGTGCTAATTATGTTCAGTATGTCACCGTATGAGATCAGGTCTTTGGTTATAAAAATGCATACATGATTTTGCATTTTCTTCCATCTTGCCTAAATGTTAAAGATCAACAGATTGGAACTCTCAAGCTCTCAGAATAGAGTGATTAGAAAAGAAACAAAGTATATCATCCTCAGCAATGTTATAAAAAGGGCTGGAGACTTGGCTCAGCAGTTAAGAGCACTGGCTGCTCTTGCAGAGGACCAGGTTTCAATTCCCAGAATCCTCGTGCTGACTAACAACTGTAGTTCTAGGTGTTGTATGCACTCAATTCATTCAGGCAAAACACTGATGCATACACATAAAATAAAAGTAAATAATACTTGCACTATGAGAGCAAAGGCCACATGGATACGGTCCTGAAAGGAACTATACATAAATACTCAGTGTTGAAGGAAAGTACTCTGTATCCTGTTTATCCTAGATGCTTACATGCTTTGTATTTTCAGAAGTAATGCTTTCTAAATATGAAGCAGTTAAACCAAACTGGAAATGAAAGTGTCCTTATTAAGAGTACAGATTATTTTCACTTCCAAAAAAATGCTTAAATAGAAATATAAAATAAGCTTATATTTTAGATAGGTAAATATTTCCTTTGCAAGTTCATTATTTTGAAGTCTACATGTACATTATGTTTTTGAAAACAAAAATGTGATTAAACCAAAACCAAAAAATAAAACAGAAATGCAAATATACCAAATGGTAAAGTGGTTTTTGAGCTCCCCCTAACCTTCTAACTCTTTGCTTGCCTGTATTTCATAAGAAGCATCACAGTTTATGGAGAAATTCAAGAATTACCATCATATGACCAAATTGGAAAATTTTAATGAATAACTGACTTGGTAAAATATTTTTTTAGTTTAGTATTGTGTACAAAACCTGCTTGTCAGTTGCTCTGTCTGTGAGCATTCCTCCTCCCTCCCTCTCTCCCCCGCCTCTCTCTCTGCGTGTGTATGTGTGTGTGTGTGTGTGTGTGTGTGTGTGTGTGCGCGTGCGCGCGCCTGCATGAGTGCACATATACCTACAGGTGTGCACATGGAGACCAGAGGTCAGTAGCAGATGTGACCCTTGATTGTTGTATATCTTAATTTTTTGAGACAGGGTCTTCATTAATTTTGCTGAATTGACTGGCCAGCAAGTTCTGGGCTCCACCTGTCCTCCAACCTCTAGTTTATACCTGGGGTTGTAAACATGCACTGCCAGGCCCAACTTCTTTGTATGGGGGCTGGCTGTCAAAATGTAGGTCCTTACACTTTTGTAGCAGGCACTTTATCAACTGAGCTATCTTCTCAGCCGTGTTTCTTTTGATTTTTATAGACAAAGGAATAGCAGGTGCTAATTTATCTTTGACTATGTGCTGATAAGTATTTGTGGGCTACTCAAAGGAAAATATGAATTTCATGTTTATGGTACCATAAGGGACTAGTTTTTACAACCTTGTAGTGAGAAAAAAAAAAAAAAGCCATGGCTGCTCAAGTTCCTTATATCAAATGGCCATTGTAGCCTTTACACAGCCTCCTGTCTACTTTAAATCGTCTTCACATCACTTAGAATATGTAGAACAAGATAAGTGCTATGTTAGTTGTTATCCTGTGTTGCTTAGGAAATGAAGACAACAGAAAATAGTGTGTTCTCACACCCTGTGTGCTGAACCTACAAATGTAGAACCTTGAGGTTCAGAGGACCAGCTATGTAATTCTTCTTAATAAGACAATTATTGCACTGGGACATAAATCATAAACCTTGCTTGTCAAGTTCTTTGTCAAGTTCAAGTTTGATCCTAATTACTGCCAGACAAGACAAATCAAAAAAAAAAAAAAAAAAGCATAATAATACATGGCAAAGATTTGGTGAAAATTGAGAACCTTTTTGCATTGTTGGTAGGACTATATATTGTATAGCCATAGTGGAGAACAGAATGTCAGCTCATCAGAAAAGTAACAAAATTAATTGTATGATCCAGCAGTTTGACATCTGTGTACACATCCAAAAGAATGAAAAGGAGGAACTCAAACATGTAATTTCTTTACACTCATTTATAGCAGTACCACTTACCATAGCATTTACAGTAGCAAAAAATGGAAGCATAAAAAAATGTAATATGTATGTGTCATAGAATATTATTTAGCCTTAGAAAGGAAGAGAATTCTGACATACCACAGTTATTCAGTACATCGTGCTGTCAAATATTTGATCTAATCTCTATGAGGTTCTTAGAGTCAGGTTCATGGACAGAAACTACAGTGATAGTTGCCAGATGTAGGTAAAATATGGGTGTGAGTAGTTTTGTATGATTGAAAGTTATAGAAATACATGATGTGATGGTTGTGAAGTATTATTTGTTTTATTTCTTTGTACTTTAACCATGTACCTAAAAATTGGTAAGACCAGGAAGACCCTGCCTCAAAAAGTCAAAGAAAATAATGGAGGTAGGAGTTAAGACCACAACTTTTGTTACGTATTTTACTAGAATTTAAAAAAATAAATAGTTAAGGTGAAAAGAGCCTTTATTTTTCCCTAAAATTGTGCTGTCCTTCCATTCTGATGACCTTCTACTTTAGAATGTTAGAAAAAAGTTGATGAATTCAAGTTTAGGTTTTATAGAGACACGTCTGTCTATAAACATGTGTTTATACTTAATCAATAAACTCATACTTAACTGGCATTTTTCTTAACAATTTTCTCAGTTGTATGTTCAAATTCTTTCCTCTTGATTAATCCCTTTCCTGTCTTTCTGTTGTTCTGCCGGCCCTCCATCCTCCCATCCATCCCATCCTGTCCGTCCATCTCGTCCATCCCTCCCTCCCTCCCTCCCTCCCTCCCATTCATCCTGTCCTGTCCTGTCCTGTCCGTCCATCCGTCCATCCATCCACCCACCCCATGTGTCCATCAATCCATCCCATCCATCCTATCCATCCATTAATTTTTTTTTTTTTTGAGAGGGTTTCACTGTGTAGCCCTGGCTGTCCTGGGAGTCTTCTGTAGACCAGGCTGGTCTCTAATTTACAGAGATTTACTTGGTTTTGCCTCCCAAGTGTTGGGATTCAAGGCCTAGCTTATAATTCATTATATTTTACCTAATATTTTAAAATACAGATTTAAACTTGTATATGTTTTTATCAGTTCAGGGTCATTTTGGTATTCAGAGTGACCACAATTGTTTCTTTTGAATTTTGACAGTGGTGGGATTTTTTAAAATTAATTTTTATATTAATATGCAAATTTCCTCGTGTCATTTTTTATATATTTTTGTTTCCCTCCCCTGCTGTTCTCCTTGCCTCTCTCTTTCATATATCCCTTTATCTCTTCTCCAATAGTTCCCTTTCTGTTATTACCCTCTTTTCCCTAATGGCCCTTAAGGTCTCATTCCCCCTTCACTGTCCTCTTTCTAGTTTTATGACCTACAAACAAACATACCTTTGCACACACAAATAGTCCATATATACATGTTTAAATAGAGGTTTCATATGTGAAAGAGAATAAACATGTATTTTTCTTTGAGTCTTGCTTTTTTTTAAACATGAGTTCCCTTTTTATCCATTTTCTGCAAATGTTGTAATTTTATTTTTCTTTATGGCTGAATAAAATTCTGTATATACTACCAGATATATCCACTCTTTATCCACTCTTGATGGATATCAAAGCTGTTCCTATTTTCTAGCTCTTATAAATAGTAGAGCTGATGTGTAAAGGTTTATATCCTTTGATCAGGATCATAAAAGCTGCTCTGTCCTCTTCATAACTATCCAGTAACTGCTCCTCCCACCTCCAACCCCCACTCCACCCCTACCCCCGCCACACTTCCCAAAATAACTTGTAACTTAATTACCTCATTCATTATTCTATGAGTGCCACAGGGCTGCTTACCTCTTTTCAGTTTCATGTGTCTCTCTCCTCAGAGTTCTCATCATCCATCTCTATCCCAGAGTTCCTCTCTGCCTACCAGAACACCATTTCCCATATCCTGCTTCAGCTTCTTGGCCAATCAGCCATGTATTGGCAGGTGGTGCTTCCATACAGCACACAAGAGATTCTATACATCTATCGATTCCTAATCCACACGTGTCTCTGTTCTGCAAAACTATGACTTGCAATTCAAAAAGCTACTGCTTTTATTTTTCTATGCTACCTTAGCAAAGTGCTTGGTACCTGCCAATTATCTTTGACTCAAAATGCTCTGAAATCTGAAGATTCTTGGCAGAGCTTCAGATTCTGGAGCCTTTTAGATAGCAAAGATGCTGAGATTAGAGGTGCTCAACTAGCAGAGCTTATGCAAATATTCCCAAATTGGAAATAAATGTGAAAGATTTGTCTGGTCCCAGGCAATTTAGATATAGTTTACTTAACCTGTAGTGACTGCTGTTATTTGTGAATAAATTTTGATATTCTTATTTTCACATTGAGTTATTTATTGTTCATGTTGGAGAGCATACCTTTCCCAACGTCACTAGTGACATAATGTCAATAGTGACATTTGTCACTATTTGTAAGATTAAGTTTGGTTGCAAGGCATTAGACACTATGGGTAACGTCCAAAAACACCAGTTTTGTTCTCCATGTTGTTTTCATCACTAAAGCTATTTTCATAGAAATAAAGAACTTTTTACATCAAAATTCCTTCAAAGTCTAGAACAACAGATCTTCATGACCTCTTAAGCATATAAAACATTTGTTGTCACTATTTGTAAGATTAAGTTTGGTTGCAAGGCATTAGACACTATGGGTAAATGAGTGCTCAACTTTGGGAAGTTGTTGCAGGAGTCATAGAGCATCTGTTTGAAGAGCACATCTGTGCAGATAGACAAAGGCAGGGTGCCTTCTCCCTCGGGGAGGGAGGTAGTTTAGATTACAGAGCAATATGAAACAATGCTTGCTATTCTGTTTGAATACTTTGCTCCCAAACTGGTGACACTGTTTTGAGATATTTTGCATGTTAGTACAAAGTGTCTGGGACCCACATAGCCAGAGGAGAGTCCAGCCCTGAAGGTTGTGCCTGGGCCTGCCCTTCTCTCTGCTCGCTTCCTGTCCCTACCCTCCACATGCTTTTGCCACCATGCTATCCTGTTGAAGCAGTCCATTGAGGCCAACCTCAGTGGACTAGCCCTGTCACACCATGAGCCAATATAAACAGTTGTTCTTGAGTTGTGTCAAGTATTTGGCCACAATGACTCTAAAAATAGCTGTGAACATTAAATTAGTTCACAAATTTGTTTAGTATTTTATTATGCTTTTAAAATTACGATCCTTATGTGGTATAGTTCAAAAGGTGTTTTGACTGAATGAAAATTAAATTGCCTTTTAAAATAATGATGTTTAGTATCAGACATTTATTCAGGCAAAGTAATCTAGGACTGTGATACAAGATAAACACTTGCAATTTAGAAATTGAAAATCTGAAATCCAAAAGTTTGTATGGTGATAATACCCTCAAGCAGTTTGATTGGGGGACATTTTAGATTTGAAGCTTTTAGGTTAGGGATGATATAGGTTGATGAAGATCATGCAAATACTCTTTTTTTTTTAATTTATTGATATGTTTATTTACATTTCAAATGATTTCCCCTTTTCTGGACCCCCCACTCCCCGAAAGTCCCATTAGTCCCCTTCCCTCCCCCTGTTTTCCCACCCACCCCTTCCCACTTCCCTGTTCTTATTTTGCCCTATACTGCTTCAGTGAGTCTTTTCAGAACAAGGGGCCACTCCTCCGTTCTTCTTGTACCTCATTTGATGTGTGGATTATGTTTTGGGTATTCCAGTTTTCTAGGCTAATATCCACTTATTAGTGAGTGCATACCATGATTCACCTTTTGAGTCTGGGTTACCTCACTTAGTATGATGTTCTCCAGCTCCATCCATTTGCCTAAGAATTTCATGAATTCATTGTTTCTAATGGCTGAATAGTACTCCATTGTGTAGATATACCACATTTTTTGCATCCACTCTTCTGTTGAGGGATACCTGGGTTCTTTCCAACTTCTGGCAATTATAAATAGGGCTGCTATGAACATAGTGGAACATGTATCCTTATTACATGCTGGGGAATCTTTGGGGTATATGCCCAGGAGTGGTATAGCAGGCAAATACTCCAAATATGAAGCACTCCAAAATCTGATAGAGGTCTGACACCAAGCAGTCCAAAAACAGTCAGTATACTTAGGATATATAAGTATCAAAGAGGGATTTAAAAAGAATTGTAATAATAAATAGTATATGAACTATTATTATTTGGAGAAACATAACAGGCAAAAATCTAATATAATGGCTTAAAGTGTCTGATTGTTAAACTTTTAAAAAATTGATATTTGGACTGGAGAGATGATTCAGTGGTTAAGAGCACTGTCTGCTCTTCTAGAGGTCCTGAGTTCAATTCCCAGCAACCACATGGTGGCTCACAACCATCTGTAATGGGGTCTGATGTCCCCTTCTGGTGTGTCTGAAGACAGCTACAGTGTACTCACATACATTAAACAAACAAACAAACAAATAAATAGTTTTAAAAATTGTTATTTGAAGGTTTTTAGAGGCTGCAGTAATTACATTCGCTTTTCAAATCAATGGCCTTTACCTTTTGATATTTCTTAACCATCCTGTGTCTTAAAAGTTAGTTTCATAGCCTTCTAGACTTGTGTGTGTGTTTCACATTATGTTCTAATTTGTTTCATGGTGTCTTTCTTAACCTCTAGGTTTATATTTGGAGAATTATTGAAACCAGTAATAAGTTCTTTTGTGGCAATGTAACATGAATCTGTCGTGGTGTTTATGGTATGAATCTTAGTACTTGGCGTATGTCTTCTAGAATGACTTTTAACAAATGAATTATGTCTATTCTAGGTGTATCACGGGGTCCCAGCCCAGTCAGCCTTGGAAACCAGGATACTTTACCAGTGGCCATCGCCCTTACAGAATCTGTCAATGCCTACTTTAAAGGAGCAGATCCTACCAAGTTAGTTTTAAATATACGTAAGCACTTGTGTTAGGTGTGGGGCAGGAATTGGGGCTTAGTGGTAAATTTTAAATTATACTTTGATTTTTTTTTTTTATGTAGTTGGCTTTGTTATATATATTCATATTCTTATATACCCAGGTTTTAGCATCTTGCTTTTGAGAAAAGTTACATCTACTTTAAGAATTTGTTTTTGTTTGTTTTGTGTATATCTTCCCTGCATGCATGTATTCATGCCATGTGCATGTCTATTACCCACAAAAGCTGGAAGATGATGTTAGAGCCCCTGGAATGGGAATGAACTGCTTGATGTGGCTGCTAGGAGCTGGTCCAGTATAAGAGCAGCAAGCACTGTTATTTATTTGCCAAGCTATTTTCAATCTCCATTCCTATTGTCTCAAGTAGTGTTATTCAGCATACATTCATTCACACAGTACTTGAGCACTATGTGTAATACACTCTCTCTCCCTTCCTCCCCAATCCCTCTCCCCCTCTTTCTCTCCCCCCTTTACCCTTCTGTGTCTGTCTGTCTGTCTCTGTCTCTCTCTCTCTCTCTGCATGAGACAGGGTCTTTCTGTGTGTTCCTGGCTGGCTTAGAACTCAGAGATCCACCTACCTTTGCCTCCCAATTGCTTGGGATTATAGGTGTGCACTATCACGCCAGTAAGACTCTTGATAAGTAGTAAAGCTACTTCAGAAAACAGGTCTCCAGAGCTTGCATTAAAGAAAACATCAGAGAAGCAGATAGAGTGTGCATTGACACATGTTACTGAGAGGAGGTAAGAAGGTGGGAAATCACAGTAGGGAAAAAGCTTTTTGGAGATTTTAAGCAGATATTTGAAAAAGTGGAGCAAACCATTCACACATGGGAGAATAACACCATGGGAGAGGATCTAGGGTAAAAACATGCTTGGAATATTCAGGAGACAGTGAAGGGAAACAGGTCACTGAATAGGAAAAGGTTGGAGTGTGGTTGAGGATGCATCCAGAGGGGTCCCAGGTCAGATTGGCTGTTATGGGCCATCTTAAGGAATTAGGAATTTAATTTTAGTAAGACAAGGTAGCAAGTGGACACTCTGAGTTGAGAGGTCATGAAGTTATTTGTGGTTTTGTAGTATTCTGACTGTTCTTTGGAGAATAAACTCCAGAAAGAGATTAGCTGCAGAAACCCAGATAAAAGATAATGGTGACTTGAATATTAGCAGGAAAAGTTATAAGTGGTGAAGATACTCTAAATATAATTTGAAAACAGTTAGCAAGATTTGTTGAGATTAGAATGTCAACTTGGAAGTACTTGTTGAGTACTATTAATGTGGACACGTTGGTAGCTTCCTACATGATTCTGGAGCTCACTGAGTAGGTGTAGACTTGAGGAGAAATAGAAGTCCTGAGGCCGCACAAGGGTGAGTGACTAGACCAGAGCGGATTACCAGGCCATGCTAAGGGAGCAGATGGGGAGGAAGCTACATTTAGCCAAGACTGTTGAGCTAAGCAGTTAGTAAGAATGTAAGGAGGGCTAATGCAGAGGAGGGTATCTGGAAATGGTGTGTAAGGGTATGACGTTTGAAAGACTAATGAAAATGGGGTAGGATGGTGAGGAATTGATGACACTAGACTGGACGAATTAGGCAAATAGGAATCTGAGTAGATGAGTGAGGACTGTGAACCTGGAGGGACTGTGGCTTGGCTGGGTGAGCTCAAGGACAGAGCCACTGGAAGAAAGACATTGAAGAGCTAGGTGACTACAGATATTGAAAGGGCCACTGGATAGATAGTGAGCTTTACAAAAAATCATGCTAGAATAGTGGTGCAGAGAGAGAGAAGCAGTGAGCCGGAGACTCGGGGTTTTAGGAAATGCAAAGGGACTGCTGAAGATGTGAGGGGGATAGCGTCTGAACGGTACAGTGTGAGCCAGGAGTGTCAAAGGAAGAAACAGAACAAGAAGAGCAACCATCACCAAGCCCAGGCTTTCAGAGGGCTAAGAGGAGAAAATAACTGCGAGGGGCTAGTGATGGTGTACCCAGTGAAACCCCTTACAGGTCCTCCAAAGATGTCTCCCACACACAGAAGTATGCTCATGTTTAATAGTAGGAGTATGCCATTATAGGTTTCTAGGACTAATCTAGTTATAAGAAAGGATTTAAATATATGTATGAGCAGATAGATGAACGGCTGTTTGTATATGCTTAGATATGTGTGTGTGTGTGTGTATGCTTACATATATGTGTGTGTGTGTATATATATATATATATATGTGTGTGTGCATACACATACATGTACCTTTAAAGCCAAGCATACTTTTTGAGAAGACATTAGAGCATCTTATTTAAGTACTTGCCAATGTCCTCCCTTGTCAGGTGTATTGTGAAGATCACTGGAGACGTGACAATATCATTTCCGAGTGGAATTATTAAAGTCTTCACGAGCAACCCCTCTCCAGCTGTGCTGTGCTTTAGGGTGAAAAACATCAGCAGACTGGAACAAATTCTTCCAAATTCACAGCTTGTGTTCAGGTTTGTGTGCTTTGCTCTCAAGATAAACCTTGAAATTCGTTTTAAGGAATGTTTTCTCTGTGAAATAATGTTGACTTTGAAGACAGTGCCAACATAAGTCAATTAACAACTATGTTTCTTACACATATAGTGATCCGTCACAATGTGATTCCAACACAAAAGATTTTTGGATGAACATGCAAGCTGTTACTATCTACCTCAAGAAGCTATCAGAGCAAAATCCAGCTGCTTCTTATTATAATGTAGATGTATTAAAATACCAGGTGAGTGCCCTATCACTGTGACAACCTTAAATTTACATATAAACCAGTGGAATCTGGCAGAACACTAAAGGAATACTATGTTAGAGCCAAATGAGGTCCATTCCAAGAGTGCAAGACTGTTTCAGAAACTGAGAATATGTTAGTTAATGACTAAGCCAAATGACAAAGTGTTTACCATGTATTTGTGACTAAACTAAATATTAATACATGAATTTAACCAGGAAACTCCAGTATCATTGTTCTTCATAAAGAAATGCCAAAGCAGTCAGTTAAAGTTCAATATAGCAGAAAATTATAGTTTCTATTAATACTGCAGTATTTATGGGTTTTTCTGGATTTTTTATTACTGTTAGATAAGAGTTTAATTCCAGGCAACACACATGCATGTATACCTGCACATGCTAGAGACAAATTTTCTATTTTACATTTATGTTTGAATTTTTAATAGTGTCGTGATACTAAAATAACTGTGTTTCTAAAAAAGACACTTGTAATTAGTGCTTGTTAAGTGCTGGGACAGGTGATGGTAAGCATGGTCAGTAATACTGTTACGTTAGAAAATAAATGGCATGGACAAAAGGAAATAGCTTCAGGGAGCCCTCTGAGAAAGAAGCTCAAGAGTCAGGAGAAATTATGCCATTCACTATGTTTAAAGTTACTAAATATTTGAAATTAGAAGTGTATTAATTCTAGGTTTGGGGATCCACATGGTGAGCCTTTTTTCTCATTGATGTATATCTAAGTTCTTTATAATTTTATATATAATTAATGATGAATCTTAGCATCCTTCTTTGAAAGACTTTAGACCTTATAAAAATAAATAATAAAAAATTACTTAATAGAATGCTGATTTCTGGGTGCTGTCCCTAGTGTGTGGTCAAGTCAGATTTTCTGCACTTGGATCCTGGGGAACTGCATCATGCAGTTTGCCAGTAGGTTGTTCCTGGGCCTCTGAACTGAGTGCTTTACCTAGAACAACCACTCTCCTTGCTGCTTCGTGATTCTGCAGATCCGCAGGCTTAAGTGTCTGTGTTATGAACGTGCTTTGTTTACTCTTCAGGCAAAGACAGTTATTTGCTTGATTCTTTTTAAAGGTATCATCAAATGGCATTCAGTCCACTCCCCTGAATCTTGCAACATACTGGAAATGCAGTGCCAGCACCACAGACCTGAGAGTGGACTACAAGTACAACCCCGAGGCTATGGTCGCACCTAGTGTGCTTTCCAACATACAGGTGGTGGTGCCGGTGGATGGAGGAGTCACAAGTATGCAGTCCCTTCCTCCTGCAATGTGGTAAACTGTCTTTGCTTTCCAGTTGCATTTCGGTTTGTCTCCAGCTGCAACAGTTCTAACCTCTTAACTAACAGTAATTGGGCTGCTGAGGGGGCAGAGTGAGTGGGTTAAGTGCTTGCCATTGCAAGCCTAATGACTTAATAAACCCGAGAACCATGAGAAGGTTCCTGAGAACACATGTAAAGTAGATCTCTGACACACCCCCACCCCCACCCCTCACCCCGCCCCGCACCTCTCCCCCCACGTACCAGTGGCAAGCACATTGCTATGCATTCATAGAATTTAAAGAACAGTGTGTCCTAGTTAGGGCTTCCATTGCTGTGAAGAGACACCAGGACCAAGGCAACCCTTATAAGGACAACATTACATTAGGGCTGGCTTACAGGTTCAGAGGTTCAGTCCATTATCATCAAGGTGAGAAGCAAGGCAGCCTCCAGGCAGGCATGCGAGTTCTACATCTATTTCCAAAGGGACAATAAAAATATTTGAGGTACATTTATTGAGTGTCCATTCATGTATTAGATACTCTAAGAGACTGAATTTGAAGATACTTGTTCTTATTGCAGGAATGCAGAACAAATGAAAGCCTTTTGGAAATTATCTGGGATTTCGGAGAAATCAGACAGTGGAGGTAAGGGTGTGCTGCTCCCTTTTGTTCTCTGTGCTGGGGATCAAATCCAGGCCCTGGTGGGTGCTTGCTAGGCGAGTAATGTGTTACTCTGCTACCCCTGACCGTGGTTGTTTTTCTATGACTGTCACTACCTCTGTTTATCATGCATATGAGTGCATGCAGGTGAGATCACAGGACAGCTTGCTGCAGTCAGTTCTCTGTCTTCCACCCGGTGGGTCCTGAGGAGGAAACTCAGGTTTTGAGGCTTGGTGAGGCATTGCTGAGACATCTTATCTTGCCTTCTGTTTTTTGGTTTTTTTGTTGTTTTTCAAAAGGCTTATTCACTGGAAAGTTTCCTCCTGGAATTTCATGTCTTCAATTCTTGAACTGACCACTAGGTGGAAGTTAATACCCTACATAAGAATGTACAAGCTGAGATTTAGAACAGCTTTTATTCTTCTCTTGAATAGGTTTTCTCTATAAGAAAAATAACAATTTTATAACCACAAGAAAAATACTTCTTGTGTTACATAACAGAAATGCCTAGTAATAGAATAAAAAAAAACAAAACAAATAAAAAACCCCAGAACTATCGCCAGGTAGATAACTCAGATTAAATGATTGAGCTTACTCTGATAACGGGGTAGCTGTGCTTCCCCCTCTCCAGGCACGTAGAGGATGGCTCTGGGAACACATGGACAGCGGCTTTGACAGAACGCCTGTCTGCTCCATCTTGCCGAGGGGACCTCTCTGCTCATTCCTTTTGGAGTTAACATCAGTCTTCAGTTCTGTGTGGCAGTTTTAAAGAGAAACAAGTGTATTGTCTCCTACTGACTGCATTTGTCTGTGTTCACTGTATGGCTAGTTATACCTCCAGTATCTCCCCTCAGATTGTATCTTTAAAACTCGCATACAGTTTCCGTGACAATCAACTCCCTAAAATGAGACAATCCTAGTCTGTCTTAGTAAAAGAGAACTCATCTTCCTAATTAGCCTCCACTCATTTTTATTACTGAGCGAGTGCTTTAGCTCTTCCAATTTTGTTCAACTTTTTCATTTTGAATATTTTGAGAATATCAATGGTTTTTCTTTTTCAGTGTTTCTATACAAAGGACCATCAGCAAATCTGGATTGCCTCTTTATTTATATGTGTTTATGCAGGATCAGACTTGCACTAGAGAGATAACCAAGCAGGCCTGAAGTTCCTATTTGTTGTCTAGTACTTACAGGTAGCAGTTTTAGTTAGTAGCTGCACTGACCATTCTCCTACTATAGAGCTTTTTGTAAACCACACTGAAAATTTTAACTTATGCTAAAAGTAAATCAGAAATCCTGTGTATTAGGCTTACAGCCAACCAGCAAGGAAAAGAGAATGTCTTGTTCCTCTATTTAAAAGGCATATGATAATTGTAAATATACCAGAAAAGGAATTTTTCTCTTAAAAATAAGATTCATATTTTCTATTCACATTTAGTACTTTTCCTTTTGTTATTCAGTTATAAAAGTGTTCCATGTGAGGAAATGGGAGAATTTTATGAATAGGATTTTCATGTTGTCAGTTAAACCTTTACAAAGAAAAACCCAGATTCAAACACTGTAAAATAGTAATCTGTTTTCTCTCTTATCTCAGTACCCAGAATAGGAACAGGAAACAGTTGTAAAGCCTAAGGGTTGCTGGGTGAACTGCTCCTTGCAGGTGCTGGCATGGAATCTTTGCAGAGCTGAGTTGTTGATCAAGGGTGTACAACTCTGAAAACTGTGTGAACAATAGTTAAAGAGTTCTGCACTCCACTCTGGTATGCATCACCAGGCATGATAGTATAGGACAGAGCAGGGACAACATCTTATTCCCTGTTTCTCTGTAGTGCTGAACTTCACTTAGGGGTTAAAGTGTCTTACTGCTGCTACTGAGCAAGCCTCTGCACGTCACCCAGCGCAGTGGCTGACAGCCTTCCTGATGCCACGGCCATTTAATACATTCCTCATGTTGTGGGGACACCCCAACAATACAGTTATTTTTATTGCTACTTCACAACTGTAATTTTTGTACTGTTATGAATCATAATGTAAATATCTGATATAGGATGTCTGAAAGGTGACTCCTATGAAAGAGTTTTTTGGCCCTCACTGGGATCATAGCACTCTGGTTGAGAAACCCTTTCTTAACTAGAAACCCAAGTTAAATTAGGTTAGAAATCCTTCCAGACGTCTCCTTTCTTTCCTTTTAAATATTGTGTTCTTTGCCATGGCCCTACTCCAGACCCCTTTCCTGTCACCCAGAGTCTGATAAGCTGTTGTGTTGTCCTGCAGTTGGTCTCCTTACTCTGCGTCTAGCCCCTTCCCTCTCTTCTGAGACACTAATCTAGATGTTCTCTTCTTGGGTGTTACCTTGTGGTCATGTCTTAAACTTTTTATTGTGGCCTGCTCCTTGCTACTGTTCTAGTCTCATCTGCAAGTGTCCTGCACTGTGTCCTGTTCTCCAGATACTGTGGTATAGATGTGGTTCTTGTAAGCCTGTTCTCACAGGTTTCTCTCCATCCTAGTACCTTGTTCTGCCTAATGAGCACTCCATCATGCCAGCATTGTATAATGTTCATGTGTTTTCAGACACCATTTAATCAGATTCATTAGTGTCACTGATTGCCTACTTGTACTGCAGTCAAAATGGGATACTGTAGCGTGTAGTTCCTACCACCCCGCCTTAAGCCCAGGTGGTGTTGTAGATGGGCCTGGTGCTGTTCTTGTGAACCAGTCCCCATGAATAAAGGAGCCAATCACTGGACCACAAGTAGGCAGGACTTCGGGGTTGGATGGAGGAAGAGAGGAAGCAGCAGAGAGTGATTTCTTTTTGGAACCAGGATAGCAGAGGGGTAAGATGTAGCTGCTAGAGTTTCCTAGTATCATGGAAGATCTCAAGGATTTGCCAGTGATTAAAATCAGATTTTAATAAGTCTTACAAGATTAGGTGTTAGTTGTTACACCCAGAGATTAAGTTACCATTATTCCTGAACCAAGTTTGTGTTGCGTTTTCCTTCTTGTGGTGGACCGTCTGGGTTCAAGAGAGACCGGTACGGTGGCAAAAGCAAAGTGTGGGTTTGCCAGATGTGCACCATAGAGGTGGTGGGGGACTTAAAGCACAGGGTTGGCGTGGTTGCAACCTGCCACTGGGAACCTAGTGTGCTGGGTGGAGATGTTTAGGGAGCTCTGGGCCAGTGAGTCTTCACAAGATAAAAAACAGGTCAGCCATTGCATGCCAGTGCATGGCCGGCCAGTTCACCGGGGCTGAGAGTTAAAGGCACAAGTGCAGGAACACGCCAGTTCGATATTAATATTTCTCGATACATGCACTACCAGCCCAACCAGGTTCCCTTGGATTCTTGGATGAAAGATACACACACACACACACACACACACACACACACACACACACACACACACACAAGCTTATTTTTATATGCTTTAGCTCAGTGGTCGGGTTCTTCTAAGTTTCTTTCAACTATCACACCCTCTTTTCCCTCCCAGCTCAGCCCCCTAAATCTACCCTTGTTGCCTTTCTGACCTCCAGCCTGCTACTCCAGGCCCAGTCAGAAAAGCAGCCAATGGCCACTCCACCCTAGATCTCACATGGCTGGTGACTCTTTCTCCTTCCAAAGCATGGTAAATCTCTACTCCTTTCTCTTGTGTCTGCCAGCCTGCCTGTGGGAAAACTGGAAGTCTAGCCTATCTGCCCAGCTCATTGGCCTTTAGCATCTTTATTGATCAATCAAAAATCAGTTGGGAAATAAGACCTTTAGTGTTCACATACAGATTCTTGATCAAAACATTAAAACTGGGCTGGAGAGATGGCTCAGCGGTTAAGAGCACTGACTGCTCTTCTGAAGGTCCTGAGTTCAAATCCCAGCAACCACATGGTGGCTCACAGCCATCTGTAATGAGATCTGATGCCCTCTTCTGGTGTGTCTGAAGATAGCTACAGTGTACTTACATATAATAAATAAATAAATCTTTAAAAAAAAAAAAACATTAAAACCACTCCCTACAGGATACATTGAACAAATGACTATATCTGAAAGAAAGACTTAAAATATACCGAAGGGGTAATGTTCTATGAGTAAAATTTAAAAAAGATGTTAATAGCCAGTTAGCTTAGTTTAAGGTTAGAGCATGGTGCACTAAAGATGAGTAGAATATAGTGAGGCTGACCAGGCCTCTCGTCCCTTTCTTTCTTATCCCTTTGGACTGCAAGGTCTGGTACTCAGCACTCACTTCTCTTTACTTTGTCTTGTTCTGGGTCTGTCCCTGTCTTGTCTCCCCAATCCCAGTGTTTCCTGTGTACTGTCTGTGCCTGCCTTCATCTTTGTTGACTCACTGTAACATGCATGTATCATAGGCATCAATCTAAGTAGTGTTCATCTCTGAGCATTACTGTTAGTAAAAGGATAGATTTTAAGGTTACTTAGTGGGGACTGGTGAGATGGCTTAGCAGTTAATTGAGTTCACTTCCCAGCAACCACTTGGTGGCTCATGACCATCTATAAAGGGATCTGATGCCCTCTTCGGGCATGTAGGTGTACATGCAGACAGAGTGCTTCTACATTTAAAGGGGAAAAAAAGATGTGCAAATTCTGGCTCACTGAATAAGATTTGATTTCAAACAGGACAGTGGTTTGTTTACTGTATGCATCTCATGAATTTACCATGGCTTAGTAAGTTTAGCTTAGACTAATGGTTCTCAGTCTATGGTTGGGACCCATGTGGGGTTGTATATCAGATATTTATATTATGATTCATAACAGTAGCAAAATTATAGTTAAGAAGTAGCAACAAAGGTAATAACTTTATGGTTGAGGGTCACCACAACATGAGGAACTGTGTTACAGGGTTGAAACATCAGGAGGGGTAAGAATCACTGGCTTAGATGCTCATTTAGTTTTATTTGGTGTGCAATGTATTTTAACCTTTATGAGGTCTTTATTCTTTTCTTTGTAGGCTCTGGATCCCTTAGAGCAAAATTTGATCTTTCAGAAGGACCCAGCAAACCTACAACACTCGCAGTGCAATTCCTTAGTGAAGGAAATACCCTCTCAGGAGTAGATATTGAGCTTGTTGGTACTGGCTACAGGCTCTCTTTAGTAAAGAAGCGTTTTGCCACTGGTAAGTTGGGATGTTTGGAACTCCTTTCAGAATGCAGGGCAAACACTTGTGCTCTAGCAGTTTATAATTTAAAAACATGGAATATCTCTCCCCCACCCTCCCCACACACATAAGTTGTCAGGTAGAGAGTTTTCTGTTAACAGCATAAGTGTGATTCTAATGTCTTTTAAATGACAGGCTAGAACTAGACTTCTGTGTCTGTAAACACAAAGAACACTGTGGCCATTTGAGTAGATTTTGGAATTGTAACTGTGACGGTCTGCTTCTTTTTTTTTTTTTTTTTAGGACGATACTTAGCAGATTGTTGATGGGTCCAGAATGCGGTTTTCTCAAGGGAATAGCGTGCACCTGCCACTCTGCCTCACCTGTTCCTTCCAAACACTATTTTTACTTGTATGATGTCTTTCAAATTTGCTCTTTGAAAGCTGACTACAAACATTAAATTGCACTTTCAAAGTGTCATTGAAAGAAATAGCACTGAAATGACTTTGTACACAGTAAATGATCAAATGCAATATTCTGGAAGCACATGTATTCAAATTGTCACTAAAATGAAGCCTATTATCTTCAGTGTTTGTGTTCTTTAAAAGGTTAGAATGTAGTCACAAGCCTAAAATTTCAGGAGAGCAAGCACAAAAGTTATTTAGCTTTCCATGAGTATTTAGATTCAGAGTTACCTTTGAAGTTCTGTAAGTTTGATGTTGAGTAAATATAAACAGAAAATGAATTTTTAGGCTTTGAATGTTAACTCAGAACTCAATCTGATTGAGTTATGTGCCATAAGGTAATCAGACCAGAGTCCAAGTTGTATGCAAACAAAAAACATCCCTATAATTTGATTCTCATGAGCTTATTAATAAAGTGTAAATGGTGTTTTATATGATTTTTTGAAATTCTCAAGTGCAATGTGTTTTAAAATAAGCTTGCAAAGGACAGCAGAAAAACTTACTTCTGCAGTTAATTAACTTTATACAAGTTGTGATTGTTTTGATGAATTAATGCTGTAGATTTAATTTATTTTTATATGGATTACATAATGTGTGCCTTTTAAAACAATAACAAAAACCAGAAATGTGCCTCTCAGTTTGTGTTGATTAATGTGCCTCACTCTGTCCTCACTCTGGATCTTGTAGACCATACAGTAGTCACGCATATTTAAAGGATATTTGCAATTTTTAAAATACTTTTGGCTTGTAATTGAGAAGAAAATTCAAAATAACTAAAAGATAATTTATACTTAAAAATTCTGTCTCATTTCTTTAGTGATGTACCGTAGCCACTAGAAAAACAAATCAGCCTAATGGAGTATGTTTACTGGGAATAAAGTACCTTCAGATAGTCAACATTAACCTCATTATAAGTACATGAAGCAGACAAGTCCCGAAAATCTGGGGATAAATTGTTAACTGGTATTTTAACTGTAATTTAGCATTTCCCTTGACCCTATTTATCAAAGAGAATTTACACATAATTGTGTTGTGAACACAAGTTTTCTAGCATTTTATGAATAATTTTTTGAAAAGACTCATTTTAGCAATGAGAGAAGTACTGTCACTTGTTTTATTTTAGCAATTAGAAAACTGTCAGATTCCCTTATGGTGAAACTAGGTATTTGAAGTGAAGGGACTGGGTTAAGAGTTTCTTAAAATGAACTGCTCATACTGAGTAGTAGTTTTATAGCAAATTCTGATTAACAAAAGAAATAACTGTTTTATGCAGTTTCATAATTTACAAATGGGAATTTATGATAAATACCAATGTCCTTTTCATTTTTCATAGAAATGATAGCTTGCAATATCTGGTAATTTATATAAACCACTAATTTTGTTAATTTTGTTAAGCTTTACAGAAAATAAAATCCTTATTACTAGACATTAATATAACATCTTGCTATATTAAACACAGCAGAAATCTATTTTTTTCACTGTATGTAATACAAATTGAGCATTGTACATTCAGTGTTACTCCAATTCTAAATTTAGGTTTGACTTAGGTAAACATAAGACAATTCAGTCTTTACTAACTAGCAAAATTAGAATTTCTAACTCTTAGGTTCTTTAAAATGCCAGTTACAATTACACTTACTAAAATCTTACTAAATCTGCTTTTATTGGGCAGTTAATGGTTTAGCATTTGAAATCTGACACTGCTACAATGTCTGTTCTTAATCAAGTATTACCTTAAAATGTTGAAATGAGTGGAATGGTTAACCTTGTGCACTTTCCTAATCCCATAGCCTTCATACTGAGTGTCAGCATGCAAGTTTATATTGGGTACAGGTTACAGTTTTAAAGCCATATAAGTTTATAGTGATTCTTCTTTCCATTTCAAAATTCACTAATGTTTAAAAAAAAAGGCCCAGTAGATTGAGTGGGAGACTGTCTTATTTAGCAAGCTGGTTCTTGCTTGTGTATAGTGATAACTTTGTAGCTGCTTCTTTAACCAAGAATTTGTAAACACAGAACTCTTAACACATGTGAGCTTTTAAGGATCGTTATTTACTACTTTGGGTTGTAATTAGAGCACATCTATCTTCCAAAATTTTGTAAATATTTTTGATTTTTTTCATAAAATGTAAATTTTACATAAAAGTTGTATTCCTAATAAACATGTAATATATAATTTAGCACCTGACTTTATGTGTTTTTGTATCCCTATTAGTAGAATGTTACAGATGTTAGGACACAGGCAGAGGAAGTAATGTGCAGTGACTTTGAACTTTACCAGAATTGTTTTCCCTTTTGTGGTGATGGGGTGAACCCAGGGTTTGGTGGGTGCTAAGCAAGCACTCTCCCGCTGAGCTAGAGCCCCAGCAGGTTTTGAACCCTAGATCACTGTTTGTGCAAGCATACAAACTGAACTGCTGATTTTTTCCTGGTTATAGAGAAAAACTTGGTGGTGTGTATCTCTTAAGTATCAAAAAATGTTTAACAATTATTTTTAACATTTATAAATATATTTAAATTGATTGTAAATTTCAGTGAAGACTTTCTTCTTAACCAGTTCCTTAGGAATAGTTATATATAATGTAGAAACTTGATGAAGCTGGAGAGGTGGCTCACCTGGGAAAGGTGCTTGTCACCAAGCCTGAGGACCTGCGTTCAGTCCCCCAGGCACACACAATGGAAGGAGGGAACTGTCTCCCTCAACTGGTTCTCTGACTTAAACACACACAGTAAGATAGCAAGTAAATAAGTGCTATTTTTAAAAAAATGTCAGAAGTTAGGAACATCAAATCTGAAAATCAGTAAAACCAAAATCAAAGAAAGGAGCAAAATGATAAAATGAGAAAAGAAAAAAATATTTTAAATAAAAGCAACAATAGTCCTCTGCTTACTATGTCCCTTCTGTTTTGTTAATTTTCCTGATTGGTCCCCAAACATGTATAAACTCTTGATATGTATTGATACTCTATCTTTATTTTCAATATATCTGATTTTCACCTATATCGCTTTTTAAATTATAGATATTATTTGTGTGTGCTATCCTCTATGTGGAGGCCAAAAGACAACTAGAAGTCGGCTCTCTTCACCCTCCACATGGGTCCCAGTGATTAAGCTTGAGTGCAGGCGATGAGCTTGACGCCTTTCATGGCCGAATCCTCTCTCCAGCTCCTCCATTAATGCTGAACTAATGAACATTCTAGTGGATGCTCCTAGATGATCATTTGTGGCAACTCCAAAGCAATAGCTTATCTTTGAGATTCAGTTTTATCTGTCAAAACTAAGGGCTGACAAGATGGCTCAGGAGCTAAACAAAAACAAAACCCCGATGATCACAGTTCAGTCCCTAGATTCCACAGCGGAAGAGAACCAACTTCCACAAGTTGCCGGGATCTCCATAAGCACATCTCCCTACTGTCTTTCTCTCAGGATAAAAGGAAAACTAGAAAAGTATTTTAAACAAGGTAACAAAATAAGAAAAGTTTAAACTCGGCAAACATTTTGCTAGCATCATAGGGTCTGCAAGTTACCTCGTGTTGGCATTGGTTAGAAGCCTGTGGCCTTTTCTTTGTGGCTGGAGTGGTGACCTTGGCTCCAGGAGGAGGGTGCTTACACCACGGGAGAAAAGGGGCAGTTCTATGATGTCTTTTTGGGAGAGTAAAAGCTTTCCTAGAAGCTCTTGTCACCTCTCTGTTTATGTCCAGTTGGCCAGATTATTATGAGTCAGAGAGGGCAAGAAACCTTTCTATAAGGTGGGCGGGGAGAAAGGGTAACTGAGGGAACTCATTGACAGGCACAGAATGCATTACAGGTAATAATTCTAATCCTGCCTCGAGACAGGCTCTCACTATAGCTCTGGCTGACCTGGAACTTGACATATAGACCAAGATGGCCTCAGACTCATGGAGATCTGCCTGCCTATACCTTCTGAATGCTGGAGTTAATGGTGTGAGCCACCACACCTGGCCTCAGTCGACGTTTTGTCTGTTTTTAACAATATGAAGTTGTAAATGATCAAGAACAAATTAAAAATAAATATCTACTGTTATCTTTAGCAAAGTAAGTTCCCAAGGCCAGTCTATATAGTAATTTGAATCCAGGCCTTTTTCCCCTTCAATATATGCATCATTTATTAATCACTGGGGATTTTTCTCTAGGAAAACATGACGAGCAAATAGATGCATGTAAATGATATTTATTGTAATGTTCCTACTATGACAAAATTGTGAGGGTTGGCCGGAAAAAAGTTGACAATTCCCATGTAATTCAGTGCTATGCAGTTACTAAGCACTGATGAGGGTGAGCCTGGCGGTACATGCCTTTCATTCCAGAACTTAGGAGGCAAAGGTGAGTAGATCTTTGCGAGTTAGCCTTGTCTCTATAGCAAGCTCCACTCCAGCCATGGACTTTGTCTCAAAAAAGCAAAACAAAACACCTAATGATAGTCACCGTTTTCATCACTGTTCTATTGCTGTGAAGAGACACCTTAATCATGACAACTCCCATAAAAGAAAGCATTTAATTGGAGCTTTCTTACAGTTTCAGAAGTTTTAGTCTGTTACCGTCATGGCAAGGACCATGGCAGCACACTGGCAAACGTGGTGCTGGAGAGTAGCTGGGGGTTCTACATCCGGATCTGCATACTGCAGGAGGGAGAGAAAGGCCTGGCTTGGGTGTTTGAAACTGCAAAGACCACCCGCCAGCGACACATTGTCCAACCAGGCCACAGCTACTCTGACAAAGCCACACCTCCATATCCTCTAGAAGTAGCCACTCCCTGATGACTCAGCTTTCAAACTCAGGAGCCCAAGAGGCCATTCTTGTCTAGGCCCCCTCCACAGTTACTGATACTGAAACACTGCAGCAATATTGTCAGCTGGTTAGTGACTGCCACCTTAAGTTTTGTTATCTTTGAGACAGTTGTCCTGGGAAGTGCCCAGGCTACCCCTGGGACCCATAATCGACCTCAGTTTCCCAAGTGTTGGAATTACAAGTATCCACCACCATCCTTAGGCTTTGTATTTTTGTGAGTTCTTTGAGCATAGATAAGTTCACACCAAGCTGTTACAACGTCTGTTTTCATTTTATACAAATGCTTGCTGTTTGTTGTGCATGTTTCATTTTCTCTTTCACATGAGTACATTTACAGTTTCTTTAGAAAACACTTTTAGAAATGGAGTGCAGGTTGAAATACCTGTTGACATGAATGAACTGCACAAAATTTTTTTCTGCTAAGGCTTTTCTCTGTAATTCTCTGATCCTACCAGGATAGGGAGACTTTGGTGGTGGTGCTATATTAAAATACAGATTTCCTCTACTTTTTTCTTCCTTTAAAGGTCACTGTTCACATGAATAGCAGAGATGAGTGTGGGAACCTGCAGCAAAGATGGCTTGGTTCTAGTTTAGGTCAGGGTAGTGTTCCCTTACAAAACTTTTCTGTTTTCACCAAGTATGAAAAGTAAATGTGGCCCATGCCTTCCATTGCAGCGCTCAGGAGGCAGAGGCAGGAAGATCTCTGTGAGTTCAAAGCCAACCTGGTCTACAGAGTGAGTTCTAGGACCAAACCAAACCAAACAAAAAACCCAACAAAACAAAACAAAAAAAAAACAAAAGCAAACTTTGCCCCAATTCATCACCATGGCATGTAAACCCTCAGAGGCATGTTTGTCACATGCCAATGTGACCAGAATACCCAGACTACAGTCGCTGCTTGAGGTGAGGTGGCTTTCAGCGTCTTGCTAGTTGAAGGCAGTCTTCAGAACCTTGTCCCCACATGAGTGCTGCTCCTGCCTCTCCTTGCTTAGGGTCCCTGTTGGAGGCGCACAGAGTACTTAGTGAAAAGCTCCTTCCTTCTGAAGGGAATGACGTTGCATGAAATATGTCAAACAGATTGCAAATAACTTCTGAAGACAGGTGTTTAATTGGCAGGCAAGCTATGAGAACGGGAAAAGACAATCCTATGAGCTTCTTGGAGTCTTTGGGTAAGAAACATGAGACTTTCTTAAATACAAATATTTTCAAGTTCAGTTATTAACCAGAAGTAGTGTGGCCACTAGAACATTCCATGGTATGCAGATTTTAAAAGACTTCAATAAACTTTTCAGATATTATCTGCTTTGCTATAAAAATCTTAGAAATAACCTCTTGTTTGGCTTTTCATGTGAATAACTGCAAACCATGTCACATGGCATCTCTTAGAGCAGTCAAGGAAAAATACCTAGATATCATCAAGGACTCTGAAGTTAGTTTCTCAGAAGAAACCAGAAGGGGCTGGCCCCACTCACAAGATGCTCCTTTGTACGCATCATATCTGGGGGCTGTGATGTTGGTGAGGATTGTGCCAAGGTGTCTAGTCATTTTACCACTGACCTAGACCCCTGGCTCTCCCCTGGAGAATTTTTGTTTGTTTTACTTTATTTTTTGTTTTTTGTTTTTTGTTTTGTTTTGTTTTGTTTTGAGACGGGGTTTCTCCGTGTAATCTTGGCTGTCCTAGAACTCACTCTGTAGACCAGGCTGGCCTAGAACTCAAAAACCCGTTCCTCCCCACACCCCCACCAGTGCTGGGATTAAGGCTTGTGCCACCACTGCCTAGAAAGTTTTAACTGGAAATGTGTAGGTGTGCTCTGCCTTTCAGCAGTTTTAAACCCACACCCTCATTCTTGTTCCTATTCATTGTAAGAAATTCTACTTCAAGGTGACTTGAAATCTCCAAACTTTGGCTCTTTTGTTTGAAGTTCTAGAAATGTAACTAGAACATTGTTGGTCCACTAAGCATAGTTCTTTAAATTCTGCATCATGTGGCTTAGGCACTGAGTGTTGTTTCTGGGTATGGTAAAGGCGTTTTTAACTATGAGAAAACTTCTAGGTAGTGGCCATTTGGTAAAATGTGTAGGGGAGTTCCCTTAATAGGTTCTCTAATTGATTGGCTAAATAAAGATGGCAGAAGCTAATCGCTGAGTGAAGATATGGATGCGGGCTTTTCCGGTCCTAGAGAGGGAGAGAGGGGGATGGAGAGGATTGGACTGGGACCGGACAGTGAAAGGGGGAGGAAGCTGCAGACAGGTAGGACTCTTGGGGCACAGGTGGCTGCGGAGGCCAAGGAAGATGGGGCGGGATATTCTTCCCCCAGCCTTTGAGTTATCTGGTCAGTTTTAAAATATAAAGGTCTTCAGTGTTTTCGGGCTAAAAGGAAACTGGGCTGAGACGGGACGGCCAGAGAACAAAGCCGGGAGCGGCTGGGACCGGCCAGAGAACAAAGCCTGGAGCGGCTTGGTGAAGCAGAAGCTGGAGGTAGGAGCTGGGTGAGACAGGAGCGGGGTGAGATGGCCGCTGCAGCAGCCAGATGAGGAGCAAGGAGAGAGCTAGCTTGCAAGCTGAGTGAGTCCCGGGTGGCTGTTGGCTGCACTGGCCACGAGAGATCGAAAGAGCTCGGGCAGAGCTCTCGAAAGGGAGCAAGACTGTTTTTAAAATTACACGCCACAGAAATGTGGCAGTCCTTACCCCTGAGGTAGACAGTAAAATTAAGGAAATGAAGCTCTAACGATAGCCTACTTGTGCTGTTCCCAATTTAATTAATAACACTCTAGCTTGCCTTCTATGTCTAGTGCTACGTGCAAACTTAGTTCTAAAGTACCAAACTGTATTAGACACACCTTGTATGAATATACTAGGGAAGATACCAGGAAATAGCTTTGCAGCTTAACAGAAGCATGATTGCCCAGGGATGGCCAACAATTCAACTACTGAATCCCTAGACCTTTACCTGAGGAAGAAACCCATCTCATGTGCACACACATGTGCGGGCACACACGCACTTTTTATTAAATATATGTGTGTATGTAATCTATTTAGGATGTATGTTTTAAATTGGTACTTTTCTCTGGGATCAGTTCTTGACTACTGAGTGAGAACTAAGTCTGATAATGACATCTAGAGGACCTAGGAATACATTCTTAAATGATGAGGGATGGAGATGAAACTCACATTAAGACTCCGTCATGGTCTGTAATGGGAAGTCAAGGTTGCTGATGATCTGTGGAGTTGTGTGATGATTCCCACGAGGCTCACTCCCATTCTTTAGTCCTGCTAGTTGCCTTCATAAACTGCACCACTGGCCAGGCAGAAATAGCAGAGACATAAGCTGATTATGCCTGTCTCCACACACCATGACCCAGCAGTATCTGAGAAACCATACCCACCCTGTTAGCAGAGCATCTTCTACTTGAAGCCATTGCATTTTGCATCTGGTCAAGCAGCCTAGCTAAGCCCGGGAAAGCCAAGCGTAGATACTATATGCTAGAGGCACAGATGAGCTTGTGGGCACACCACCAGCATCCAGAAAACTGAACTCGATCCTCTGCAAGAGCACCAAGCACTCTTAACCAGCAAGCTACCTCTCTAGACCCTTTTATGTACTTTAAATAACAATTTAACATTTATTTTACAATTGTATAGGTTATGTCAGTCAGACTGAGTGGAATATTTATGTGTTGGAAGGATGGTGATGGTGTTGGTCACTTGCCACTTTGATTAGGATCCTCTTACAGTTCTCTTTGTTGCCAGATGCCCCTTCTATTTCAGCCTGTCCTAGACACTATAAATTTGATGATTCCCTCCATGAAAATGTCTAAAGGCTCTCTTGCCTTGCAACATTGAGAAACCCCCACAATCTGACATTATAAGATATTCAGAATTGTTTCTTCTTCATCATCTTCTTCTTTATCTTCATCATCTTCATCTTCGTCCTTGTCTTGTATTCTTCTTCTTTGTCCTCTTCATTTTCTTCCTCTTCCTCTTCTTCCTCCTCCTCCTTTAGATATGGTTTCCCTGGGTATAGCTATGGCTGTCCTGGAACTCACTCTGTAGACCAGACTGGGCTGGAACTCAAATATCTGCCTGCCTCTGCCTCTAGAGTGCTGGGATTAAAGGTGTGCACCACCATGCCTGACTCAGGGTGATTTCTTTACCTAGAATGTAGACACCTCTGATTCTGAGGCGAGTGAGGCATTCTCTTCACCTTACTTTATAATCATGTTTGATGTTTGATTCCTTGTTTGTGTTTCAGACAGGTTGTCACTATGTAGCTCTGGTTGTCCTGGAACTCACTATGTAGACCAATCTGGCCTGAAACTCAGAGATCCATCTACCTCTATCTCTCCCAAATGCTGGGATTAAAGGAATTTGCCACCACTGCTCTGCCAGGTCTTCAATTCTTTAGTTGTACAGACTCACCATTAGTCCCACTGCCCTCTTTAAATCCCTGAGTTCTACCCATTATGATCTCCTACCCCACTTAGAATGTCTGCCTCTGTTTCTTCGTCACTGGCATTTAAAATCCTACTTTAAAACAGGTTCTCTGTGTGTATGCAAACTTGCAAACCCATGTCCCATATGTGGAAGCCAAAGGTCAATCTTGGGTGTCTTTCCCAACTGCTCTTTGTTGGGGTGACCTTCCTCAATTGTGTAAAAGTAGTTTGTGTATCTCTGTACTTTGAATTGTTATTTTTGTACCCGCAGAGAACTAAGTACCAGCAGGACTCTGGGACTGTCATTTCTATGGCCCCACACTGGGTTTTCTAATTTGTAAATATTTGTCCTTTCTCACTTGCCTAAAAGCAATCTAAGACGGATCCGTGTTATCTCCCTGCTGATTGGTTGTAATAAAGAGCCAATGGCCAATAGCTGGGGCAGGAAGTAGGAGGGTGGAACTTCCTGGCAGAGAGAGAGAGAGAGAGAGAGAGAGAGAGAGAGAGAGAGAGAGAGAGAGAGAGAGAGAGAGAGAGAGAGAGAGAGAGAGAGACTGAGAAGAATGGAAACAGACCTGGAAGAGAACAGACACAACCAGAGCAGAGCAGGGAGGTACAGAGTTAGCCACATGTTAGGTTGTAAGCTAGAATAGTCTGGTTACATTTAAAAAGCAGTTGAGAGATTGCCCCAAGTTTAATAGGGTCTAAAGCTTTAAACAGTATAAAAGTCTCTGTGTCATTATTGAACCGCTGCTGGGTGAGAGAAAGTCTTGTAATAGCTCCTAACCTTATCTTTGAAGCAGGGTCTCTCACTGAACCTGGAACTTACCAACTGAACCAGATGGGCTGGCCATCAAGCCCCAGGAATCCCGCGATCTGTAAGTTCCTAAGCACTGGCATTTAAAATCAGATCCTAACGCTTGTGTGGCAGGTACTGCACCAACTTGAGCCGTTTTGACCTCTCAAAAGACTCCTTTTCTCTCTTTCCTTTTTTTTTAATGGAATAAAAAGAATCCTGACATATTCAGAAGTTTTGCCAATAGTGACTGAGCTGGGTAGTTTTTATTGTTAAGTTGAAACAAACTAGAGTCAGTCACCTGAGGAGAGGGAGCTTCAGCTGAGGAAGGCCCTAGTCCGGGTGACCTGTAGATGTGCTGTGGAGCATTTTTCCTGATTGCTAATTGATGGGCATCCACTTGGGAAGCTCATCCCTGGGCGGGGCTTCTGGGCTGTATAGGAAAGCTAGCAGAGAGCAAGCAGGAACCAGTAATTCTCTGTGGGTTCTTCAGGCTCTGCTGGCTGAAGTTCCTGCCTTGGTCTCCCCTATGATAGAATGTAACTTTAAGATGAAATTGAATGACAGACAAGTGCAAACTCTTCCCCTTCACAAAATTGGAGGACATTTGTGATTCAAAATCACTAAGTGCAGTAAAGGAGTGGCAGGGCAGTAAGAGTCAAGCAGGACAGGAGGTCACTTGGGTGAAGGAGCTGAGGGCAGTTAGTTACACAGGACCATTTGCCTAACAGAAAAGAACAACTTGACCAAACAAGAAGGATGCTTTTGCACACAAGATCCAACAAAGAAAGAGAACTTCAGACCAATTTCCCTTATGAACATCGATGCAAAAATACTCAATAAAATTCTTGCTAACCGAATCCAAGAACACATAAAAACGATCATCCACCATGATCAAGTAGGCTTTATCCCGGGAATGCAGGGTTGGTTCAATATACGGAAATCCATCAATGCAATCCACTATATAAACAAACTCAAAGAAAAAACCACATGGTCATTTCATTGGATGCTGAAAAAGCATTCGACAAAATTCAGCATCCTTTCATGCTTAAAGTCTTGGAGAGAACAGGAATTCAAGGCCCATACCTAAACATAGTAAAAGCAATATACAGCAAACCGGTAGCCAGCATCAAACTAAATGGAGAGAAACTTGAAGCAATCCCACTAAAATCAGGGACTAGACAGGGCTGCCCCCTTTCTCCTTATCTTTTCAAGATTGTACTTGAGGTACTAGCTCGGGCAATTAGACAACATAAGGAGGTCAAAGGAATACAAATTGGAAAGGAAGAAGTCAAACTATCATTATTTGCAGATGACATGATAGCCTACCTAAGTGACCCAAAAAACTCCACCAGAGAACTCCTACAGCTGATAAACAACTTGAGCAAAGTGGCAGGTTATAAAATCAACTCAAGCAAATCAGTGGCCTTCCTATACTCAAAGGATAAGCAGGCTGAGAAAGAAATTAGGGAAATGACACCCTTCACAATAGCCACAAACAGTATAAAGTACCTTGGGGTGACTCTTACCAAACATGAAAGATCTGTATGACAAGAACTTCAAGACCCTGAAGAAGGAAATGGAAGACGACCTCAAAAAAAAAAAAAAATGGAACCCCCCCCCCCCCATGCTCATGGATTGGCAGGATTAATATAGTTAAAATGGCCATTTTGCCAAAAGCAATATACAGATTCAACGCAATCCCCATCAAAATCCCAACTCAGTTCTTCATAGAGTTAGAAAGAACAATTCTCAAATTCATCTGGAATAACAAAAAACCCATGATAGCTAAAACTATTCTCAACAACAAAAGAAATTCTGGGGGAATCAGTATCCCTGCCCTCAAGCAATACTACCGAGCAATAGTGTTAAAAACTGCATGGTGTTGGTACAGTGACAGGCAGGAGGATCAGTGGAACAGGATTGAAGATCCAGAAATGAACCCACACGCCTATGGCCACTTGATCCTTGACAAAGGGGCTGAAAACATCCAATGGAAAAAAGATAGCCTTTTCAACAAATGATACTGGTTCAACTGGAGGTCAGCATGTAGAAGAATGTGAATTGATCCATCCTTATTTCCTTGTACTAAGCTCAACTCCAAATGGATCAAGGACCTCCACATAAAGCCAGACACTCTGAAGCTAATAGAAAAGAAACTGGGGAAGACCCTTGAGGACATCGGTACAGGGAGAAAGTTTCTGAACAGAACACCAATAGCTTATGCTCTAAGATCAAGAATTGACAAATGGGACCTCATAAAATTACAAAGTTTCTGTAAGGCAAAGGACACCATCAAAAGGACAAATCGGCAACCAACAAATTGGGAAAAGATCTTCACCAACCCTACATCAGATAGAGGGCTAATATCCAATATACACAAAGAACTCAAGAAGTGAGACCCCAGAAAACCAAATAACCCTATTAAAAATGGGGTACAGAGCTAAACTAAGAATTTTTACCCGAAGAACTTCGGATGGTTGAGAAGCATCTTAAAAAATGCTCAACTTTATTAGTCATTAGGGAAATGCAAATCAAAACAACCCTGAGATTTCACCTTACACCAGTCAGAATGGCTAAGATTAAAAATTCAGGAGACAGCAGGTGTTGGTGAGGATGTGGAGAAAGAGGAACACTCCTCCATTGCTGGTGGGGTTGCAAATTGGTACAACCACTCTGGAATCAGTCTGGTGGTTCCTCAGAAAACTGGGCATGTCACTTCCGAAAGATCCTACTATACCACTCCTGGGCATATACCCAGAGGATTCCCCAGCATGTAATAAGGATACATGCTCCACTATGTTCATAGCAGCCCTATTTGTAATTGCCAGAAGCTGGAAAGAACCCAGGTATCCCTCAACGGAAGAATGGATGCAAAAATGTGGTATATATACACAATGGAGTACTATTCAAGCCATTAGAAACAATGAATTCATGAAATTCTTAGGCAAATGGATGGAGTTGGAGAACATCATACTAAGTGAGGTAACCCGCTCTCAAAAGATCAGTCATGGTATGCACTCACTCATAAGTGGATATTAGCCTAGAAAATTGGAATACCCAAAACATAATCCACACATCAAATGAGGTACAAGAAGAACAGAGGAGTGGCCCCTGGTTCTGGAAAGACTCAGTGTAACAGTATATGGCAAAACCAGAACAGAGAAGTGGGGAAGGGGTGGATGGGAGAACAGGGGGAGGGAAGGGGGCTTATGTGACTTTCGGGAGTGGGGGGTCCTGAAAAGGGGAAATCATTTGAAATGTAATAAAAAATATATCAAAGAAAAAAAAGAAAAAAAAGGATGCTTTTGGATTGTATGTGCATATTAGGAAGGAAGGAAACAATCTAACAATTACAAAAAGAAACCCTGTTAGCACAGAGGGTGACATAGTTGTCACAGGAACAGCAAGAGCAGGACATAAGCGATGACCAGAAGAACTCCAGAGACGAATGGAAGGAGAGTGGACCCTGAATGAACAGCTAGGGATAAATAGAATAAAATGATCATTCATGGCCAGAGCCAATCATGTCAATTCATTTCTAGAGTTTGTCTTTGGAATTTTCGGGGTCTTTTGGACCCTGGCATACCTGGCCTGTCTTCTGAATCTTTATCCGGGCCACTATGTTTGGTTGGTTGAGTGAGGGTAACGTCTCCTTTGACTTCTGCCTTGAATCAGGGCACTCCTGGTTCTGCTTAGTTTTCATGTTTCATCTCCTTGATAGAATTTCAATTATCTTCTGTGCAGAAAATATTCCTTGAGCGCTGAGATGGCCAGCCAGGCACTTTGTTGTGTGCAAAGGGACATTGTGATTCACAAATCACATTGTCTCTGGATCACAGAGCATTCATATACATACAATAAGTAAATACACAAATATTTAAAAAACAACAACAAACAAACAAAACCCAGTGTTTTAAAAAAGAATCCACTATTTAGTCCTTAGTTCCTGGCTTTAGGGGAACCACCAGGTTACCAAGGAGCAGGTCTGTGTTCTGGAAGCTTCTCCTCTCAGCTACAGAAATTGTCAAGACTCATCACGGGAGCTTGGCTACTTGGAAGGGCAGCTGCTCTAGATCTTCTCAGAGCCCTCGTGCTCCAAGGAGCCTCCCCCCCACACACACACACATGAGACATGACTCTGGCTTTGCGGCCAGGCTGGGCATCATAGCCAGAAGACTTTCGAATAAACCAAACCAAAACTAAAATATCCCCAACTGGCATGTGTGTGTGTGTGTGTGTGTGTGTGTGTGTGTGTACCTGGATGCATGTGTGTATGGCTGTGTGTATATCTGTGTGTGTGTGTGTGCCTGTGTGGTGGAGGCAGTGACCATGTCTGGTGGCTCAAAGCACAGGGAGTGTGAGAGAACTCAGTTCTGGAATGTTCGGGCAGCTGCCTCCAGACAATTATTGGCAAGCTCATGGAACACAGTTGCTGTTTAAACTGCTTTGTGCTTGTTGGTTAATGTTTAATGAAGGTCTGTGTGTTTAACAGGACTTGATCTGTTGGAAGTGCTTGCTCGCACCCTGCAGCGAGATTGTAGGCATTAGGTAGATTTTAGTCACTGCGTGATATTTTTGGTTGCTGCTGAAAGCCACCGGAGTCACATGTGAACATTTTAAGTTATAGTGTTTCATGACAATCATCATCTACTTTTAATCGGTCAGATTATTTAAAATAATATTGTATGATTTCAGCATGGTAAATTTTTATTTCTATGTATTTCATTGGCACATAATTGTATCCTGATGCATTATCTTTTTAAGATTGTTAATCATTATTTTATCATATTTATTATATTAGTGTATACCATATTTAAATTATATTTGTTACTTTATTAATACATAAATATTAATTA
This sequence comes from Apodemus sylvaticus, assembly GCF_947179515.1. Classification (NCBI taxonomy): domain Eukaryota; kingdom Metazoa; phylum Chordata; class Mammalia; order Rodentia; family Muridae; genus Apodemus; species Apodemus sylvaticus. The sequence goes on from NC_067487.1 coordinate 62,345,857, forward strand.
AGTTAATAATTATATTATTATATTTCAAAATATATAAAACATGTTTTATTTTGAAAAAAATTATAGTTGTATATACCTTTTTTTTATAGCCTTTTAAAAACTTCCTTATAAATGTTAGGTCCAAAGTATTAAAGAATAAAATACTCTTGCATCCCACTGCCAGTACAAATTTTGAGTAGCATAATTGATCAGATATAGATTACACATGTTGGTAATCACTAAGCACAAAAGCAAGCTTTTATTGAAAGCTTTGATAGGTAGATGGAGACGTTCAGTGCCCAGCTAGTACTTACTGCTGGGGTGACATAGCCCTACTCACTGCTGTGGGGGTAAGGGGTGACATAGCCCCGTTCACTGCTGTGGGGGTAAGACTTTCTGCCCACAGACACAAGCACAATAGAAAACTGTATTACAGTGAGACTTTTTTCTTCTTTGGATTTTCCCACAACTTTACGTTTTTCTTTTTTGCCAAAAAATTACATCATGATTTTTTTCATAAAAATTATTTAGTATGACTTAGCAACTGACCACCCCATTTATTTATGATGTATGCCAATGTTTGAAGAGCCATTGGCTCTTAGGATTGGGTAATATTCAACTCAACTCAGACAGACAGACAAACGCATGCACGCATACACTTAAAACTTCTGGTAATGTGAACCAAATGGAGGAAGGAGGGTGAGGGCTTTGAGACCTGCCTGGCCAGAAGGTAGAACCAGTTCAGGAAAGAGTTCTCTGGGGAGAGGGGTCTAAAGGGAAACAGCCCCTTTAGAACCACCTATGCCATGGGCCCCAGGGAAGCCCACAGCCCTGTGGAGTTCTCTAAGGACTAGTGGTTTATTCAGCTCTGTGATGAATCTGACACACAGTGTGTGTAACCTGGTGGAGAGGAGAGGGTGCATGGATTGGAACTGCAGTAAAAGAGCCCCCTTGGGGACTGGGAAGGTCCTCATACCTGTATGTGATTAGAACAAGATGGCCGGTGCCCAGAGACATCCAAGGAGCCCTCCTCAGCCTTCTCGGTGTGGTTGTCCAGGGTAACTGGATACACACACTCAGGAAGCAGAGTGAGCGGTGTTGCCCCAGAGTCAATAGTCTCCGCCCTTTCCATTACAGAGAATTCTGTTGTGGTTTTGGCAAAATTCATAATATAAAATGCATTATTATATTTCTTTCATTCATAGTTCACTGTGTGAAACACATTCATAATGTTGTATGTCTACTACCGCTGCATAGTTAATACACTCTTGAAAATGATACATAGTAACTGAAAATTCCTTTTTTCTTTCTTTTTTTGGTCCTGGCAACCATTATGCTACACTGTGAGTTTGATGTTTGATGACTCAAAGTTATTAAGAGTTTGATTACATTTAGTTACACTCATACAGTAGTTAAGTTTTGTGACTGGATATTTATTATTATTATTATTATTATGTTTTCAATACAGGGCTTCTTTGTATAGCCTTGGCTGTCCTGGAACTAGCGCTGTAGACCAGGTTGGCACATGCCTTTAATCCCAGCATTCGTGCCTGGCTTCTTTTTACTTTATGTCACATCCTTGAAGTTCATCCATGCTTCGGCATGTGCCCACATCCCTTCCCTTTTAAATGTTGAATACCGTTCCCTCGTAGGTGTGAACACTGTCTACTGAAATGGAAGTGCTTATGACAAACTCTAATAAAATGGAGCGGAGAAGAAAGAGCCTTCCTGTGTATGCTCCTTAACAAGAACTGCCGTAAAAGATTTCATAAGAGCTTTCTAGATAAAGCTTTCCTGTTTGATGCCTTCTGCCTGCACCAGCCGACATTCTCACTCATGGTGCATGAGAGTCCCAGTTTCTGCACATCCTACCAACAGTGCGCCCTCACCAACACTGTGCCCTCACCAACACTGCGCCCTCACCAACAGTGCGCCCTCACCAACAGTGCGCCCTCACCAACAGTGCGCCCTCACCAACACTGCACCCTCACCAAACGTGCGCCCTCACCAACACTGCGCCCTCACCAACACTGCGCCCTCACCAACACTGAGCCCTCACCAACACTGTGCCCTCACCAACACTGCGCCCTCACCAACACTGTGCCCTCACCAACACTGCGCCCTTACCAACACTGCGCCCTCACCAACACTGCGCCCTCACCAACACTGTGCCCTCACCAACAGTGCGCCCTCACCAACACTGTGCCCTCACCAACAGTGCGCCCTCACCAACACTGTGCCCTCACCAACAGTGCGCCCTCACCAACACTGTGTCCTCACCAACACTGTATCCTCACCAACAGTGCGCCCTCACCAACACTGTGCCCTCACCAACAGTGCGCCCTCACCAACACTGTATCCTCACCATCCTCACCAACACTGTATCCTCACCAACAGTGCGCCCTCACCAACAGTGCACCCTCACCAACACTGTGCCCTCACCAACAGTGCGCCCTCACCAACACTGTGCCCTCACCAACAGTGCGCCCTCACCAACACTGTATCCTCACCAACACTGTATCCTCACCAACAGTGCGCCCTCACCAACAGTGCACCCTCACCAACACTGTATCCTCACCAACACTGTGCCCTCACCAACACTGTATCCTCACCAACAGTGCGCCCTCACCAACACTGTGCCCTCACCAACACTGTCCTCACCAACACTGTGCCCTCACCAACACTGTATCCTCACCAACACTGTGCCCTCACCAACACTGCGCCCTCACCAACACTGTGCCCTCACCAACACTGTGCCCTCACCAACACTTGCCACTGTACTTTTTGTTTTGTTTTGTTTTGTTTTTTTGAGACAGACTTTCTCTGTGTAGGCTGGCCTTGAACTCAAGAGCTCTGCCTGCCTCTGCCTCCCTAGCACTGGGACTAAAGCTGTGTGCCACCACAGCCTGGCATGTCATTGTACTTTTGATTTGTATCTTCTCTAATAATTAAAATACTTATTGCTCACCTACAAAATCCTTCCTCCATCTTTGAACAGAGTTGCTTTTAGTGTTTCACAGGACCAGCTTTTGTAGTGGAACATGGATTTGGCTCTACTGAGAGCTCTACTTTCTTTTCTTTTTGTGTGTGTGTGTATGTATGTGGGTAGTGAGTGTGTGTATGTGTGTGCGTATGCCCGTACGTGTGCGTGTGCGTGTGCGTGTGTGCGCGTGTGCGTGCGCATGCGCGTGCATATTTCTATGCCTGGGTATGTGGGTCTGTGCTTCACCTCACTGAGGTGTGTAAACGCTGCTTGAAAAGTTCAAACGCAGGGCTCTTGCCTACATCCCTTCCTCTTTGCCATCGCAGTGCTGGGCTTGCAGGGCGTCGACAGAGGCTCAGGGGAGGAGGAACGTAGCAGAAGATGGGGTTCCCAGCCTGTGAGAAACGGCGCAGACTGGGATCAAGGTTGTGGTTCTCTACTGCTGTGCACCCGAGACTGCTGGGAGCCTCAAGGAGTTGAGAATGGGGTCCTTCAGGCTGGCGATGAGCCCAGGATTCAGGTCATCCAGCTTGACTCAGGGCGAGTGTCAGGAGCAGGGGCCTTCTGTGGGAGACTTGGGCGGCGTGGCTGCCTCCCACGGCAGTCCTTGAGGAAGGAGACGGTCTGTGCTTGCCCAAACTGTTTATTCATGGTGAAAAGGGATGCATACGACTTACTCAGGGTGGACCAGAGATTAAATACCTTTGGCAGGAAGGAATGTCTGGGAAGGAAGCTGATTGGCTAAGCCCTCGGGGCTCATCTACATACCTTACTGGCATGGAGGACTCTGGGCTCTATGCTGAGTGATCATGGTCCTCTTAGTGGAGTGTCATGGCCATGTGCCCCAGGATAGGAATCTGGTCAGGAGCAGATTCAAACTCAACTATGAGAAAGGCCAGAGTTCATTAATCTGCCCAGCCTTACCAGTGTTTCTGTCTTGTGCCACAGTTCACTTGCCCCACATGGGGATGCACATGTATGTATCTGTGCAGAGGACTAATGGACAGGTATCTTCCTTCTTTAAAGACTTATTTATTTTACTATCATCTTTTTATATGTATGAATGTTGTGCCCACATTTGTCTGTGCGTCTTGTGGAGGCCCTCAGGTCCTTTGCAGGAGCAACAAGCACTCTTAACCTCTGAGCCAACTCTCCAGCCTGCCAGGAATCTTTCTTGACTACTCTCCACATTGTTTATGGAGGTCCGGTCTCTTGCTGAATTCAGAACGTGCCAGGATAGATTCTGGTTAGTCAGCTTGTGCCAGGAATCCTGTCTCTGCCTTCTTAATTATAGGAATGCACGCATGTGTGCATGCATGCATGTGAGTGTGTGTGTATTCATGTGTGTGTATGCATGTGCGTGTGCGTGTGCGTGTGCGTGTGTGTGTGTGTGTGTGTGTGTTGTGTGTTGTGTGTCCATCCACTTACCACACTCTGGCTTCTTACCTGTGTCCTAGTGATTCAGACTCTGGTCTTTACTCTCATGCAGCAAGTGATTTACCCACTGACCATCTCCCCAGTCCAGAGACCTCTATTTCCCTTATGACTCCTTTTTAAGGCAAGGCCTCACTCACCATGAAGCCCTGAATGGCCTAGAGCTCGGAGGTACACTTGTCTCCTCCTGCTGATCTCTGTGTGACTAGCTTCTGTTTGTCATCCTTTTGGTGACAGGCCAGGTCCCACTGAGCATTTCTCGCAGAGCCAGCCAAGCAAGGACCTCCAGCTTTCGCTTGTCTGACAGTGTCTCTATCTGTTCCAACACTGAATGACAGTTTTGCTAGATGTGGGAAATCTGTCTGTGGTGGCTAGACAGGGTCTCGTGATGTAGCTCTGATGGCTAGGAACTCACTCTGTAGAGCAGGCTGGCCTCGAACTCACAGAGACCCTCTGCCTCCACTTCCCAGGTGTTGGGATTCTAAACATGTGCCATCATGCTGCTTAGATGTCGGATTCTTGATTGACTTTTAAAAATTTTATTGTAGAACCCTGCCTTTTGGCCTCCGGTATCTAATTAGAAATCTGCCAGTGGCCACCTTACTTATCTCTTGCTGTTTTCAAGATGTTCTTTGTCTTTTTAAAGTTTGGTTGTGGGTCTGCCTTGTAGGGGAACGATGACCTCAATGGCCTGGTCCCAAACTTCTGAGCTGCAGGACCATTGCTCCCAGTCTGCACTGGCTTCTGTTGCCTACCCCGTCCCATCCAGTAACAGAACACTGGGCCTCCTGAGTCTACTCTGTGTCAGTCACCAGAGCTGGTTGTATTGGAGAAGAACTGACCTCGGAGAGAGGAAAATGCTTCTGCAGTCCTAAGTTGATTCCTCTGAGGGGAAGAACAAAATCTCTGAAAATCCACATAGAAAGAAATGAGAAATGATTTGCACATTGCAGAGTCCTGCACTGGGAAAACCCTTCATTACCTCAGCCCACCCAGTTTCTAGAGATTGACAGCACAGCTTTGGGGAAGGGGCTTAGAGCATTTGCATCCCCAGGAATACTAGTGAGGAATGAAGAGCTGCGATTTGCTTTGGGTGGCACTATCTCAACCCACTAGATTCCCTGTGTCTAATCCCAGAAGTATCTGGATGATAGCTCACAATGCACACAAGATTCCCCTCCTGAGCCCAGAACTGTTGATATGAGCCTGAAGTCACTGGCAAGAGGAGATTGTGACGATGTGGTTCCTGCTAGCCCTAGCCTGTTCTAAATACTTGCAATGTCCGAATTCTAACAGTAAACAAGTCAGCTTTGATCTTGCTTGAACCCAAGAATGAATGAAAGCACTTCGGAGGTGAAGTCAGCCGTGGCTCGAATAGCATACATTGAGAGGTTAGCATATGGCAAACACTGAACTGACGGTTTGTGGTGAAATAGAGCATCAGTCAAGTCATGGTCCTGCGAATGCATTTGGTTACTTGGAAAAGATTTGTTGATTTTTCACGATTTGTTTCTAAACCAATTTAACTTTGTTTATACAAAACTTCTTATTAAGAATATGATCAAGGTGCTAGAGCAGTAGCTCACTGGTTAGCGTGCACACGACTCTTGAAGAGCCCAAGTTGAATTTGATTTGCTTCCCAAGACATGTTCAATAGAACCTGCAAGCTAAATGAATGGATGCTAGGCAGGAACTTAAAGTCATATGTCGGTCAGCAGACAGAGACAGGTGCATCTGTGAATTCCAGGCCAGCCACAGATTCACAGTGAGACCCTGTCTTTAAAAAAAAAAAGGACTGGCAAATGCGTTCAATAACAACTAGGGGAAAAGAGGCTGTGAATTTGAAGAAGCAGGTAGGATTATATGGAAGGGTTTAGAGACAGGAAAGGGAAGGGAGAAATGTAATTAAATTATTCCGATCCCAGCGCCCCATCAGACCACTCTGAACCACCTGTAATTCTAGGTGTAGAGGATCCAACGTCTTCTTTTGGCCTTCTCAGAAACCTGTACGCATGTAGCACACATATACACATGTGCACACATGCACATAAAACATCTCTAAAGAAGAGACTAGGATAAAAATTAACCATATACATAAATAAAAACAAAATTGTCAAAAGAGAATTTTTTAATGAAAAATTTCATCATAATTTATTTTATTTGTACTTTTCATTATTAAAATTGTATTTAAAAACAGAATTCACAGATCATAGTGCTAAAGTGTTTAAACATGCTTTTTAGTTGATAACTTTTTCATATGATATATTCACATCACACTTTCCTCTCCCCGACTCCTCTCAGATTCTTCCCACAATCCCACTCACCCGACTCCACCTGTCAACCTTTCTTTTCCTCTCTTCATAAAACAGCACACACGCGCGCGCGCGCGTGCACGCACACACACACACACACACACCATAAAAACCATAAACAAACAAACAAACCCCGCATACAACCACAAGATCAGAAAGCACTGCCGCCTTATTGGGGACTAGGTTGATGTCTATGACACGTTACCACTGAGGGCCATGCAGATGCCCGTGGTCTGTGCTCCAGCCTGAAGCCACGTCAGTCAACAACACACTGATCTGAGTGGCCTGTGCTGCCACCTGAGGCCGTGGGGATCTCTGGGTCCATGGCCCTCCTGTAGCCTGTGTCTGTGTTGATGTCTGTGGTGTTACCATCGAGAGCCGTGTCCCGTGTCCTGAGCTCTAACTTGAATCCACCTCAATGTCTGCAGGCCGTGCAGAACCCAGGGGCCATGCTGATGTCCAAGGTCTGGGCAGCCTCGGAGGGCTTTGGGTGCATGGTCCTCCTGCAGTACGGGGCCATGTGAGTCGTCGGTGGAGACCCATGATCTTTCTGATTGTGAAGAGCGATGGAGCTACTTTTGCTGTGATATCGCTGACTGCGCATGCACAGTTGAGAGGGAGAGGCATGGAAGGCTCCCCTGACAACCGCTACCGCCCCGCTCAAAGTAAGAGCCAAGACAGGAAGCCCCGGAAGAGAACGCAGGTGTGATGCGGATGCTCTCCATAGTTGATGGCTTCCAGCAGAAATTTGGGAGGAGGGGAGGTACTCCGTTCTGTTTAAGGGGCAGGCTACTGAGATTTTGACCACGCTCCAGTGATTATACTGATAACCTTCTTTAATGATTATATTTTTTATTTTTTACTTCCTTTTTTGGTGGCGGGGAAGTTACACAGGGGGACAGACATGGAGGGACTGGGAAGGGGCTGTGATCAGGGTGTATGATATGAAACTCGCAGTGTTGTGTGGAGAAAAGAAGAAAGCGTTTGCTTGTAATGGCTCCCAATGGATTGTTTTGGATTCTTCTGACTTAAGAGGTTGCCAAACTTGAAAGTCTTTATTCATCAAACTTGACAATTTCCTGGCTGGGCATTGTTTTCTATAGATTCTCTCTGTTCGTGTTTCCCCTACGATGTGTGTGGTGGCTGGTGTCCCTTGGGTTGTCCTCACCTTTCTCTGTCACCCAGGATTCTGCCCCACTCTCCTATTTTCCCGTTTCCCCATGCTACATTTGCCTGCTCAAATTTCATTCTCCTCACTACCGTTTTTCAGTTCCCACATTCCTTTTTGGCTTCGAGCTTTGTGCCTGCATTGTTGTCTTGACTTTCTCTACATCTTTCTTGGAGATGAAGAGCTTTGAGCACCTGCATCTAACACAGTGGTCCTCAACCTTCTTGATACTGTGACCCTTCAATACAGTTCCCACCCTGTGGTGACCTGCAACCATAAAAGTATTCTGTTGTTATTTCATAACCATAATTTTGCTATGAATGTGAATATCTGTGTTTTCCAATGGTCTTGGGCGACCTCTGTGTCACGCAGGACCCAGGTTGAGAACCACTGATGTAGGAGATTTGACTTTGGGCTTTTTTCAGAGGGAGTCTTCGTTGATTTGTTCAGTTTTCCTTTGAATTGTCTGTACTCTGCTCTTTGTACGCCCAGAGATTTTTTTGTGGTTGGTGATTGGACACGAAACCTAGTCCTGTGGTGAGGGTGGAAATAGCATCCACTCTCCTGGGATTTGCTGGGATTTCTTTTCTTTTCTTTTCTTTTCTTTTCTTTTCTTTTCTTTTCTTTTCTTTTCTTTCTTTTCTTTCTTTTCTTTTCCTCTCTTTTCTTTTCTTTTCTTTTCCTTTCTTTTCTTTCTATGTTTCTCTGCTAGGGAGCAAGCCCAAATTCTCATGCATGCTAGTCAAGCATCTTCTACTGATCTACACCTTCACGCCGGTGAGGCTGCTTTTCCCCCGTGACTGTCTTCATTGTTACAGCCTGTTTGCATGCTGTGGATCTGGAGGGCCTGTAGATTTTAGACTCCTTGGGTCTTTTATTGGACATGTACAACCACCCCCATGACCACCACCACCACGTTCTAACCTTTCCTGTGTAGACATAGTCTTTTTCATGTCTTAGGCGTTAGTGCATAGCTCTTGAAAGGGAAGGCAGAGGAGTGGAAGAGTGGAGGAAGAACACGGTCTCTTTAAATTGGGGATGAGGGAGCAGTAGGGGTCGCATTGATCACCTGATCAGAAGCAGCGGAGGTACAGATGCTCACCTTTTGGGGTCCAGCAGCTTCTGTTCACAAAGTTCCCCTAAACTGTGCGTGAATACTTCCTTCGGTCAGGGACAGCATAGACACCCGGCGTGTGGCTGAGAAGCTAGTGGCTGCTGCTATGCTAAGGCCCCAAATTAACAAAGAACAGCTATGGTTGGAAGCTGTGAGCCTCCACAGCGCGGAGCTCTGAGCTGTCAGTTCAGACAGAAGGCACTAGCATAGCTTCTATGTAAGTGGAGGGTGGGTTTTTGGTGATTTTTATATTACCTTCTTCCTGGACCCATATTTTCCCTTTTAAGTGTGTGTGTGTATGTGTGTGTGTGTGTGAAAGTGCCTTTAGGGGAACAGTAAAGGGCACTGGGCCCTTGGAGACGGTTGTGAGCCACCTGATATGGGTGCTGGGAACTGAACTTGAGTCTCTGGAAGAACAGTGAGTGTTCTTAACTACTGTGGCATCTTTCCAGTACCTTTTGAAAGTCTAACAATCAGTGCAGGAGTGAGCAGACCCCAGGCCAAGGGCTAAATCTGGGCTGCCATCTGATTTTTGGTATGGTCACGGAGCTAAGGACAATTGTGTACTTAAAGAAAAAGATATTCCGTGATGTGAAGACTACGTGAAGCTCCAACTTCAGTGCCCGTGACTACAGCTGGATGGGCCCACGGCCTTGCTTGTTTGTTGATGCAGCCACCGCCTGTGTCTGAGACTGCTCTCCAGCCACGGCAGCAGAGTGGGGTAGCTGTGGCAGAAGCCAAACGGTCAGATGCCTACAGAGACCAGGGCATTTACCACCAGCCCATTACACAAGACGTGCTGACCTGTCATAAGTCCTGTGGATAAATAAAGGCAGTTCCCACGTAGGCCACTTGCAAGAAAGATCGAAAGCTCTTGAGGAAGAATTCGTGACAGCATGGAAGACAAGATTGTGGACATGCTGGCTTCGGTCTAGTGACCATGCTGGGGGTGGGGGAGGGGAGAAGCGCCTCCGCGGCGGGAGGGTAAGACCTGAAGTCACCAGCTGTGGTTGGCAGCCATTGTGCTCCAGGAGCCAAGCAGGTGACAGCGAATCGAGGAGCAGCCCGGGATCCAGGCCAGGGGCATGGCAGGTACGGTTCGCTTGGCTGAGGTCCACGGGTTTGTGGTCTGGCCTGAAGAGCCTTCCTGCCTGAGCCAGCTAGGTCACCTGGGCACAGGAGAGGCTGGGTGGGCTTCCCGACCTTCCACGAGTTCGGGAGCAGCCGGGGATTGTGTGGCCAGACACTGTCGAGGCCCTGCTTCAGTTGAGAAGACACTGATTCATTCACGTGACAGTGGACTGCGAGTTGCTTTTTTTTTTTTTTCTGGGCAGCAGAACTGAGCTACTGAGGCATAGGTTCTGGGTATTAAGGTTCAGATCGTCAATGCTCTCCAAAGACCATGTTCTAAGGCTTGGCTAGCCTGTGGTACTATTTAAGTGGTACAGCTCTCAGGAAGTGAGGCCTACAAGAAGAAAGTGAGGTCCTGGGGTGCCACCCTTCAAAGCAATAGCGATAGGAGAGGCCGAGGCCCCTCCTCCTTGCTGTCTTCGCTTTGGCCCACATCGCCCTTTCCTCAGTGATGTTCAGTTTTACCTCAGGCTCGGGTCAAGTGATCGGGGATGAACCACTGAGCCTGAAACCAATCTCTGCTCTTTTGTTTGTTTGGGCATTTTGACACAGCACCAGAAAGCTAACCAACACGGCGGGCAATGACTACACCACATGGGAACCGGAAGGCATAGACCGAAAATGAGCGCGTCTCACTGTCCTGAGCTGGTAGGCCACAGAGCTAGTGCTACTCACGAGGAAAAAGCTTGAACGGACCAGCACAGAACAGCCTGTGAACTAGAAGAGAGGCAGCTGAAGACGAAGCAACAGAGAGAGAGGCGCATGTGAACGCAGGGCCGCAGACGCAGCGGGAACGGCTGCGTTAGGCGGGGCGTGAGGCCGATGCCGCCCAACCTCTGTTTGGCACCACTGGTCCGGGCTGAGCCGGCAGATGGTAGTGGCTGAGACACATGGAGGACTTGGATAACAAGGCTTGGGTTCCTGGTGGGCCACCATCTAGAGGCCAAAGAGGAGCAGGATGAAGGTGGGATTTGGAGTGACAGGGACCAGTCAGATCCTAGACACCAAGTAACTCCAGAATACCAATGGTGATGGAAGGGCAGGAGGTGACCCCACGGGCATGTGGGGCGTAGCTGTGAACTAGATAATAAACAACCACAGCTCTGGTAAGGGCTTTGAGTGCAAAACAGATGATGGTCTGTAAATACAGTCACAGGTGGCAAAGGTGCCAGGGCTCATTAGATTAGAAGGCCTCGCTGGGGAAGAGCTCCCAGCCGGTAGAACTCATTGTAAAGGATGAATGGGAGTCTGTTAGTTTGTCCTCGTCTGACTCAAGGCTGATGAATAGTCCTGGCTGCGTCCAGGTGGAGGCAGAGGGTCCCAGACAGAGTCCTCTCCTGGGCAGCGAATCTGGGAGGTTCACTCACATCCAGGCACCTGCGGGACAGGACAGTCCCACCTGTGCCCACTTCCTAGGATACATTCCCACCTCTGCAGGGGGCGTGGGCAGAGGGAGCTTCTGTGAGAATTCAGGTGACCGTGTCTCCCGGATCACACCCAGCACACAGGATGGCTGGCCCTCCTCTGCGGACTCTTACCTCGCTCACAAACCTTATGAGCGAGCGAGGTCAAAAAACAACCCTTCTTGCTGATACGATAACGCCTCCAGCCCCAGCTCTCCCTGGAGTCTGTGGCTTCCACAAAAAGCCTTTTGTTAAAATGTGGGGCACTCAGGGGCTGGCTTCCTGCCAAGCTGCCTTTTTTTTTTTATTTATTAAACCCTCCCAGATCTCAGGTGTTAGAGTCTTATTACTTTAATTTTTTTTTTAAGGCCAGAAGTTACTGTGGAGAAGTTGAGGGTTTCCAGCCACACCTGGGAAGAGCCCTAAACCCATCAGACCTGTGACCTGTATTGTGCAGCACTTTGGGAAGACAGGGGGAGGGAGGGGTCCCACCTAGGTCTCTGGGTCAGGCTGTGGTGAGAGCTATCCCTAAGCTCACACAAGCTTCCCTGTCTGATCCTAAAATAGGCAAGTCACCTGTACAGGTAAAATCAGAAGGATTCTGTCCACCAGCACATTGCCCGCAACCTCTCTAAAGGAGGCAGGAACCAGGGTGAGACTGGTTTTACTTTACTGGGCTGTAATTCCAGAGCGTAGTAAACCGATTTGACTCCACCTTGGAGGCAACAGTGGCCACCAAGGGATAGAGGGGCTGGACAGAGAGTCTGGAGACTGGGTTGCAACCAACCGGGAAGGAGCTGGGAGAAGTGGGGCAGGTAGAACCTGAGGCCTGGCCATGGACTGGCTGGAAGCTCGCCTCTGGAAGGTCACAAGTCCCTCTGGGGAAACCAGCAGCAGCTGGACACCTTTGACAAGGGCTATAAATGTAGCTACCACAGAGGCAGAAACACACAGGACAGATAGCACAGGGTGACTGTGTAGACATGCCGGTCTCTGCAACCATCTGAGGCCTACTTCTCGACCCCAGAAAGGAGAGGGAGGGCTGCAGTAAGGAATCACCTCAAACCTCTGCAAGCCGGCCTTTAGATCATTTCTTCTCCGGGAGCACCCTCATCTCTCCCGAGTTACCACAGAGGTTGTCAAGAAATCCGTTCGCTGGCGTCCTTCACCTGGCGTATACTTAGCTTGTCTGGTATGTCTTGTTAGTCCCATCAGACAGAGGCGGGCTGAGGGGTACAGGGAACATGTTAGTCGCCTTACACCCGCGGTTAGTAAGGTGGCAAAGGTGACATCAGCATTCAGCTCGTCTGATCCCCTTTTTATATGCTGGGAAGAAGCCATTCGCTCTTTAGGGTCCAGTAGGCAGCAAAGAATTGACCAGGATGCCAGGAAACCGCCATTCCTTCAGGCTCTGCAAGACATTGGTTTCTTCTAACCCTCAGAGCAGACGCTGAGGCCCCTAGTGTGTGTGCGTTGAGGGTGTCCCTCCCCTGACAAAGTGCAGAAATGTTGTCCTCAGTAAAAGAACAAGTGCTCTAGGCAAACTCTTTCTTCCTCAAACAAACACCTGCACCTGCGTTCCACAGTCCCGGCTCCCAGGCACTCCTCAGAGCTCTTATCCGGCAGGTGAGAGCCACAGCACCACCCAGGCTGTAAAACCACTGCAAAGGGTTGCCTTAGTGTAAAGATCAATTGAGGCACTCGGCCTGAACCTTAAATTCTATCTTGCTGGCTAGTCAACCTCTACCCATGTCTCCTGGGTTGAGGAAAAATAAAAGCTGTCCTGGGAATACAGGCAGCAGCTGCTGCGGAGCTGGGCTGTTGGACTGAGCAAGGCAGCTTCGGAGGAGTATCTGGGAGTCTCCAAGGAAACGTTGAAACACGGTTCCCAGTGCCCATGTTGGGTGGCTCACAACCATCTGTGACTTTGGTGGATCTAACACCTTAGGCCGCCATAGGCACTGCATGTACATGTGCACTTACCACGCGCGCGCGCGCACACACACACACACACATACACACACACACTTTAAAAAGCAAAAGTAAATCTATTTTTAAAAATTTCTAAAAAGTGGAAGAAACAAATAAACTGGTGTTGAGAAGGTGCCCATACCTAGAATGAGCAAGACCCTGAAATTGTTATCTACCATTGCAAAAGAAATTAAATTAAATAATAAGTAAATGAATGAATGAATGAGCCAGCAACCCTAGCCTCTTAGAAGGTTAAGGCAGGAGGATCACTCAATCCTATAACCTAAATGCTCCAGACTTACCCACAAGAACCCATCTATAAATCCACCGATCAATCAATCAATAGAATCAGATTGTGCACTAGGCTTGAAAGCCAGCCCAGGGAGTCCCCTCCACTGAGACTGCTCACGGTGACTGTCAGGGCCGCAGAGAACCCGGCAGGCTTTCCCTCATCCCAGGTCCTGGAGTTCCGGAGCCCCTGCTGTCCCAGAACTTGCTTTGTAGACCAAGCTGGCTTCAAACTCAGAGAGAGATCTGCCAGCCTCTGCCTTCTGAGTACTTCTGAGTTCCACCAGGCCTAGCTCCCCGCTTTGAATTAATTAACTAAGTTAAAAGAATGTTTACACGTATGGGTATTTTGCCTTAATGTATGTCTGTGCACCAGCTGCATGTCTGGTGCTGGTGGAGGCCAGAAGAAAGCATTGAATCCCCTGAAACCAGTTATGGGCAGTTGTGAGCTGCCAGATAGGCCTTAGGAGTTGAACCTGGGACCTCTGCAAGAGCAGAAAGTGCTATTAGTGGCTGAACCATCTGTTCCCTTGCAGCTTTTAAGGCTTATTTCTACTTTAATTATGTGTATGTGTTCATGTGTATATCTACCACCTGTGTCTGGTGCCTGCAGAGGCCAGAAGAGGGTGTCAGAGCCCCTGGAACTGGAGTTATAAGTAGTCATGGCCATCCAGTGTGAGTGCTGGGACCTGAACCTTTACTTTGTGTCCTTTGGAAGAGTGTGAAGCCATTTCTTTAGCCCCCACACTGCTGCTGTTACCTCTGTCTAAAGTAGTCTTCCCTTCCGTTCTCATTATAAAGCTTGTCCACAGATCCTATGGTGTGTGACTGAATTCTCCTCCCCTTGGTTTAGCGGCTCAGTCCCGAGGACTGGAAGGAAGTGGAGGGAGATGGTGGAATCTCAGGCCACTGCGGGAGCATCTTCTGCTCCTCTTCAGGGGAAGCCAGCTGCTCCTTTGTGAGAACATTCTTCCATTTCTCTGGAATGAGTGACTCTTGGCCACAGTGGTGGGAGCCACCCTGAAGCTGCTGCCCCAGTCCCAGCCCCACCTTCCCACCCCACCCCCAGCTCCCTGCAGTGTGACTGCAGCCTTGGAAGAGACCCCAATCCAGAACCACCCGGCTTAGCCACTCCCAGAACCTGACCTCCATTATGACCCTCAGGAACCGTGGGAGGCAGTAAGTCAACAGCTTCTGTTCAGGGGCTGTTTGTTATACAATAATAGACAGTGGTGGCTTCCTCATTCCCATCAAGTTTGTGTCATGTTGCCACCTGTGTAGACACCTCCAGCACTCACACCATTAAGAAGAGCACCCCCAGTCTCCCTCCTTCATGTGTTCTTAGCTTTAACTTTCTTAATCTTTGCAGTCCTGTTGAATTTTATAAATGCTAAGTAAATATTTGCGGGGTGAATACAAGAATGCTTTCCTCTGTTTTACTTGTCTGTACTCAGGGACTGGATGCATCTGGGTATACCCAAATTTTGTTCAATATCATTTTGTTTTACAAGATAGAGTTTCAGTAAGTAGACCAGATTGGCCTGGAACTTGTTAAGTAGCCAAGGCTATCCTTGAACTCATGATCTTCAGCTTCCCAAGTGCTAGGGCTATAGGCCTTCACTATCGCGCCTGTACAGTTTTAAAATCTCGGTTTGATTCTGTTTTTCAAAGTTCCTTCTGGATTATGTTTTCTCCCTAGCTAAAGGCTAAGGGCTAGGGAGGAGTCCCAGCCTTGAATTATCCTGCCTCTCACCCCCTCTCTCCCAAGACCAGGCTTGATCTGAAGACAGCAGCTTGAAGTCATACTTGACAGACGATCAGTTTCCAAGGCTTTGATAAAGTCACAAACAGTGGCTATCCCAAGGAGAAGCTAATCTGATTGTCCTTGGTGCCAGGGCATTCAAGTCTGTCATGGGTAGCGAGCCCGCAGTCATGTGGCACCAGAGGGGCAGCTGTATCAACAGGCCCACACAGGACTCAGCCAGAGACTGACTTTCAAATAGAAGGGAAGAATGGAGGGCAATGGACATGGGGCCTATACAGTGCAGCGCTGTCAGCAGGCCTGGGTCAGAGGGGCTAATCCTACGTTAGGGCCTGAGTTCTTAGAAAGCTCAGGGCTCGCCACTATTGCACAATAGCCGCTGCTAGTCCTCTGCCCATTAACTGGGCATACCCTTCCAGAGCATGATTGGTATATCTTGACACTTTGACCAAGATCTCCACCCAAGACACAGATGACTGAGTGTCCTTGGGATAGTTCCTTTATGGTCTGTAAGGGTCCCTCCCTGGCATCACAAGACCGTGTAATAAAAGTATTTTCCAAGTCCACAGCACATGCGTTCTCTGGGTGACAGGCGAACTCAGAGGACATTGCTTTCAGAACATATGGCTAAGTTGGCCCCAGAGGAGCAGGTACAGTGGTCATCACTTGACTGGATGAACTGGTTTGCTAGGTCCCCATCCACTTAGGATCCCAACCTCCTCAGAGACCTCAGAACACACAGCAGGGGACCATGGGCTGCAGGTGAAGGCAGGAACTCCCCACAGAGCCAGCTGGGTGTTGCAGGACACTGATGTTAGCCACTGTGTAAGTCTACCTTGCTAGAGACTCCGTGCTCAGAGCACCCTGGCTGTGTGAGTGTGCCCCCCACATTCCCGTGGCTGTGTGCTTGCCTGGCGAGCCCCCATCTCACCCTTCCCACTCTACCAGCTCCCAACCCTTTTTGACCCCACTGTGACCCCTTTCTCTGCCTCTGCTTACCAAGCCTAACTCATCCATCAAGAACTGGTGGGCTTTCAAGGAGACAGGAAACTAGGGAGAAGAGGCAGGAGTGGGAAAGTCCCCAGAGCGCTGGATACCTCTGTGTTTGGGCCCAGAGCACACTTGACTCACCCCTCACAGCGGGCCTGACCTCTGGTGTGGAAACTAGCACAGTTGGATAGTTGTCAAGTGTCACGGGGCAGGTTACAAATAGCACGGGGATTAGCAAACCCATCAGACACTGTTCAAGGGCAGGGAGAGTTAACAGTTTAATCTCCGGAGCACCAGGAAGGTTTTTTTTTTTTTTTTTTTTTTTTTTTTTTTTTTTTTTTTTTTTTTTTTTTTTTTTTTGCAAAGGAGGATTGCGTGCATATATATGACCAGGAAGGGACAAGGGTGACCCACCACAGGACTTGCTGGGGATAAGCTTCAGTCTAAGAGCTAGGCTCTCATGTTGAAAGTTAGCATAGACGGTCCCCGGTCTCACTCTCCAGGAGTCTCTGGGGGGCGTCCCCATATCCTCTTGTAGAAAGCTACCTGCGAGGCTCTAGGTCCCGCGATCCCCGTCAAGGTCTCAGAGCTCTTGGACTTCCAGTGGTGGCAGAACGGCGGGGACCTCTGCTCAGCCTCGGCTTTCCCTGTTGCTCTGCCCAGGGATCAGGCATTCCGCAGCCGGCCCCCTCCCAGTCCCGGAGCTCTGCACCTAGGCTGCTAAGGGATCAGCTCCTTTCTCAGCTGCCCGCCTCCGTGTCGCCACCGCACGTTGGCAGCCGGGGCTGCTAGCAGGACAATCTGGACTCGCTGGTACCCACAACTTTGTGGAGCGTGCCTGTCTGCCTCCACCCCCTGTCGATGATCTCTCGCTTGCACCGCCAAGTCCTACGGTCCCAGGCCGCGAAGCTGACCAACTAGGATCCGGAGAGGTGCGCCGGTGCCCCAGGAGGGCAGCGCCCGGCGGCGGCCAGATCCCACCAGCCAGCCCTGCCCTGCCCCGCCCGGCCGCCGCCGCACCCGCCAGCCGGGCACTGCCAGGCTCTCTGCACACGGAGGAGGCCCGCCCTCTCCGCCCGGACGCGCAGAGGGTGTGCGTGGAGCCAGGGGTGTGGCGCCAGGACCAACGCAGGTAAGCTGCTCTCCGGAACCGCAGCTACTCCTGCGTTCCCGCAAAGACATTCTCCTCTCCTGGCCTGGCTTTGCCAACCGTCCCGAGCTTTTTTGGACGCAGAGACGTTGATTTGGGTCTGGCTTTTGGAATAAGCAAAGGAGTGTTTAGTGGAGCGGATTTGGCTTTCTGAGGAAACTGAGTTTAAAATTGAAAAGGTTCATTTTCTTATGTAATTTTCCATCTATTCGGATGTCTCGGGGTGTCCGTGTTTTGAGCGCACCTAAGGGAGCCGCTGAAGTGATTCTCACCTTAGTTTGAATCAAGGACTAACATATGTGCTAGTGGGTGTCCTGGAGTGAAAGGAAGTACAAACCTAGTTTGGTGCTTCCTCTGTTTGTCGTGTTGGTGTTTGAGAATTTGCCTTAAAAGAGCTGAGGCCCGGAGATTGGCTGCGAAGCGAAGACACCAAGACAACAGTGAGTTCCTAACAGAACTCAGGCGGGTGGCCCTTATCTGGAAAAGCAGAGGTGGGGTTATGTGATTCAGGGGAAGGTGTGTTTTAAATTAGGGGGATGCTTTAAATCTTCCTTCTTAGGATCTCCATGGAATGTGGCTTTTGCAAGTTTGAGAGAAAAGAGCCCTTCACTCCTCTGCTTCCTCTTTTCTCCACTTCCTTCTGATTCTATCACACTTTTCCTGGGAAAGCACTTCCTGGGGTGTCAGCACCAGCTGTCTCCTTCCGTCACTCATGAGCCCTGCAAGATGATCTTGGCCTTGGAGCCATGAACTCCTTCATATGATCATGAATGTGAATGGCAGAGTATGTTTGAAAGTTTCCTGTGTTTGATTATGTCCTTCCTGACTTTGGATTGTGCTCGTGAGTGCTACAGTAAGGTCCCATACTGTCACCAGATCAGTGGCTCAAAGATCAGTGCCCTGTGAACCAGCCTGCCCTTTAACCGCGCTTGCTGAGGTTAGGATATAATACTCTTTTGCTTTTGCTTTATTATGAGACAGGGTCTCTCCATTATGTAGCTCTGGCTTTCCTAGAACTCACTCTGTAAATCAGGCTGGTCTTGAACTTAGAGATCCTCCTATCTCCGTCTCCTGTTAAAGGTGTGTGTCACCATGACCTTGTGGCCTTGTGGAAGGTGCTTTTCCAGTTGGTTCCACTTCTGCCTTCCCAGGAAGTTTTGTTAGCCTTCTGTGTTTTGTAGCTTCTTGCTGCTCACCGTGTCTAAGCCTCTGTGGAGGAGGTAGCACTGTGGAGGAGGGTGACTGATGGCCGCCTGCCGTACCCTGTCCGCCTACCTGAGGGCATTGTCTACCTTGGCGATGGGGCTGGACTTCACCTGTCTGGCCAGATCCTCTCAACTCATGCCAGTGTCCTGAAACTGAGCTGCCAGTGGGGGCGGGGTGACCGGGCAGCCTCAGTCAGAGTTTGCTTCTTGAAAACTCAAGGATCACATTTTGACAGAATTAACGTTAAAGTCCACAGACCCTCTGTGTTTCGGAGTCACCTTTTTGTTTTATTGGGACTGCTGACATTGGGTCGTGTGGCGAGGTAGCCTTACAATATGAAATGAAAAGATGCTGGGGTCTTAAATAGGAAGTGGGATGCTAGTTATTGGACAAAATTTTGCATACTCAGAGCAGTTCTGACACCATACTAGGCAGTTGTATATCAGAAACTATTCCTGTTGCTGTGCCCTTATCTGCCATCTTTTTCTTTTTTCTTTCTTTCTTTCTTTCTTTCTTTCTTTCTTTCTTTCTTTCTTTCTTTCTTTCTTTCTTTCGTTCTCTCTCTCTCTCTCTCTCTCTCTCTCTCTCTCTCTCTCTCTCTCTTTCTTTTTTGCCTGGAGAAATGAGTTTGTAGGACTCAGGTCAGGAAAAGCCACACCCACACAGCCAGTCATTTTATTTATTTTTTTAAATTTTTTTCTTATCTCAGAAGCATGGTGATTGAATTTCCTTTTTTTGGTGATATATTCATAAAATAACACATTTGGGAGTCTTTGAATGCCAGTTCACCTGACTCACAGGCTAAGTCATTGTTCTACAGTAGACCAGTTGCACGGAGTTCCGCCTCCTGACAGGTCACCCCTCTGTGATTTCTGCAATTGCCAGCAAGAGATCAGAGCTGGTCAGACATACCTGTGCTCATGGTAATTTTGCATTTATTATTGCTTGCAGAGCCTGCAACTGCTGGAGGGAAGGAAACTCATTTCTCCTTCACGTCGGGGAACAACAAGGAGGCCTTTTCTTTTCTGGCCATGTCGTCTGTAGGAACTGCTGAGGCAGATGGAGACCAGAGGGACCGGCACGTCAGCAAGCTCATTTTCTTCCTCTTTGTCTTCGGTGCAGTTCTGTTGTGTGTAGGGGTCCTGCTCTCCATCTTCGGGTACCAGGCATGCCAATATAAGCCCCTCTCACACTGCAGCATGGTGCTAAAGATTGCTGGGCCTTCGTGTGCAGTGATGGGGCTAGGGGCTGTGATTCTGGCCCGGTCCCGGGCACGCCTGCACCTGCGGGAGCGACAGCGGCAAGGCCTCCGGGACCCTGACCAGTCCTTATTCTGTGGAGAGAGCCGCCAGTTTGCCCAGTGTCTCATCTTTGGGTTCTTGTTTCTGGCCAGTGGCATGCTCATTAGCATACTGGGCATTTGGGTGCCAGGATGCAGCTCAGACTGGGCACAGGAGCCGCTGAACGAGACAAGCGCAGAAGAGGGAGAAGGCCAGATGTGCGGCTTCCTCTCTCTGCAGATCATGGGGCCCTTGGTTGTGCTTGTGGGGTTGTGTTTCTTTGTGGTGGCCCATGTTAAGAAGAAAAACAACTTGAGTTCAAGCCGAGACACCTCTGAAATCGAAGGTGGACGCACGCACAGTACGGAGCCTGTCCACATCACTGTAGGTAAGTGTCTGTTTTGTCATGTGTGCACTTTCTCGAGTTCCAGTGGATGTTGCTTCAAGACTTAACCAGGCTTCCCTAGGTCTGGTATGGGTTCCTTTTCTCAACTCCTCTCTGTCTCATACATATGCACTCATTTGAGCACACAGGTACCCTGTCACTACCACCACTACACACACACACACACACACACACACACACACTGCCATCTCTGCCTTAGTGTGTCCTGTAGGAATTCTTCTCTCCCCAGCATCACTATCATTTAGCACACACACACACACACACACACACACACACACTGCCATCTCTGCCTTAGTATGCCCTGTGGGAATTCATCTCTCCCCAGTATCACTATCATTTAGCACACACACACACACACACACACACACACACACACACATTGCCATCCCTGTCTTGGTGTGCCCTGTGGGAATTCTTCTTTCTTCAGCAGCATTATATCACTTAGCAGAAGCATCAAGCCAGTGAGTAATGACCCTGACTGAGATGGAGGCAGCCTTGGGGCCTTCTGTTATCTTAGGGAGCAACCATGTGACTCCCGTTTCCCCAACTCTTCTCATGCTGGGATGCAGCATCGGTTTCAGTTAGGGGACACTGTTGGGGTTCCCTCACTGCCTGTCACCTTCAGACACAGAAGGCTTGGATAATGAGGCTTCCTGAGCTTGAAAGTGTGGAGGTACAGAGAAGGGACAAATAGATGAGACCCATCTCATGTTGGGACATCCTCTGGCCCCTTCACTGGCGGTGGATGGAGGGAATGAGTTCACTGGGCCTCTGGACTCCCGAGGTAGCAGGCTTGAGGGGAAGAGCAGATGAGTTTGTAGAACGCACTGTCTAAACTTGAGCAAACTCTCTGGTTCCCTTACCTGTGTCCATAAATGTTTATAGTGACAACGCAAGTCTCATACAAGCTACCGCTCACAGAGGATCTAATCCTGTGCCAAACGCTACTCTAGGGTTAAAGAGCTTCCTGTCTGAGAGTCAGCCATGCTTAGCACGACCCATCAAGGCAGACTTACCAGCTCCATGTGAGACGGGAAGAAACAGGGGCCCAAGGCTACAAATGAGCAAGAGGCAGGGAACAACTAGCCAGATGAGCAGCCTCATACAGCCTACCTCGTGCAGAGGGCCTGCCCCAGCACTCACAGATGGCATTAGATTTCACTAGTCACGGGTGTTCTTAGAAGGCGCTCCGGGAGACACGAGGAGAGCTCCCCCAGTGTTATGTGTTATTTTCTATGTATGCTTAACTCTCAGGTAAATGAATGCTTCAGAGATAGGTGCTCCTCCAGAGGGCTGGGAGTATTTTGAGATGTGTTCTTGGGGTTTACCAGAAGGGGACTTCGCCATCAGCAGGTTCCTGGAATCTGGTGCAAGCTGGGAGCAGAGCCAGGGCGCTGCTCCTGAACGTGAACCCTTGTTCTAAGTTGCAAATTTTAAAACTCACCTTTTACTTTCCCTCGGTGTCCATCCCACCCGTGAATCCCTGACTTCTTGAGCTCTCTTCTCTCCTCGAGGTTGCGGAAGAAGGTCGAAAGGTTTCCACGCGGTTCCATTATAGACATGTTCAGTGCTATATCTTGGACGCGTGAGCGGGCATCAAGAGGCCTGTTTTCAGTGAAAGCATGTCACGTGATGCCCTGTGGGCTCACTTTACAGGCCCTCTACATGATAGTACACAGTTAAAGTGAGTGTTCAATTCGCTAGACCTCCTATGAGCTTCTTTCTTTAAATAAGATTTATTTATTCATTTATTGTTTTTGTTTGTTTGCTTGAGACACAGTCTCCCTCTGAAGCTCTGGGTGTCCCAGAACTCACTTTGTAGACCAGGTTGGCCTCAAATTCACAGAGATCTGCCTGCCTCTGCCTCCTGAGTGCTTGGATTAAAGGCCTGTGCTACTCTTCCCAGATAAGATGTATTTCATTTTAAGTAAGTGTACGTGTATTTAGGGTCATGCACACCCAGAGACCAGAACAGGGTGAATCCCCTAGAACTGGAGTTATAAGCAGTTGTGAGGCGCCTGATTGGTGCTGACCTTGGAGCCTCAGACAGAAGAGCAGGACGTGCTCCTAACCCATGAGCCAGCTCGGCAGCCATCCCTATCTAACAACTAGATGAATTCAATGAGAGCCTCTCCAGTCTGCCATGTTTCAATCCGTGATGAATAGGTTAGGGTCCACCGGACATCTCCGTGCAGGAGAGCAGGGTTTCATGGATTCACTCATTTTCTGGGCATCTCTGTGGCCTCTGGGGGATGGCTGAGGCGGGTCAGGTGCAGAGAGCACCAGTTGGAAGTATTTCTTCATCAGGCAAATAAATGCCCTTAGCTGGTGATAGAGATGAAGGCACCTTCTCCAGGTGTTGGAGGCTGGACAGTTTGCTTAAACACTGGGCACAAGTGGCACTTCCTGTCCCTTTTGTCCTCCATGGCAGGTGCCGTCCAGCTGCAGCTGACAGCTGAAGGAGGTGAGGCCAGAGAATTCTGAGTTGCTTGGGGCCACGCTGGCTTGGTCCCCAGCAAATGGTTTTTAAAAGCTCCGCCTGCCACTGGTGTGAACTGGTCCCCTCCCTACAAGGAAGTAGAGTTCTCTTTCCTACATCTTCCTGCCACTGTCACCGGGTGGGGCCGGCCTCTCAGAGTCCTTCCTTCCCCAGTCCTATGTTAGAAGTCCAGCTCCCTGTCTCCAACATTCTGGGTTGCAGTCATGGCGCCATAAGCCGGAATTCTAAGGGGTTGGAATCCAGGGACAAATTGGAGCTTGTTTCTGGTTTTTTGTCCCTCTTCCTTGGAATACAGGGGCTCTGTTCAGAGTGAGCAAATACAAACCCGAACTTTCCGTTTGACCACACCCATGCATCTGGGGTGGAGGAGGGGCTCGGTGTGGCAATACGCCCTGTGCACTGTATTTGAGCAACTCTGCACTTTATCCAGCAGCTGGCTTTTGATGAATTAAGACTCTCACAAGAATGCAAGAAGAGCTTTCTCAGTAGAAGACACCCCTGGGAATCTGCGGAAGCGTGCTATTGACTCTCACAGATGCTTTAGTTGAGTCGTGCTTGTTAGAGGCTAAGCCTATATTGCCTCGGGAGAACTCAGGGCTCTGAATTATAGACTGGCTTGTTTAAAAAATGTGGTGACCTGTTTGAACCACAAAATTTACTAGTTTAGGACCAGGTGTGGTGGTTTCTAATCCCACATATTTTATCCCCAGCACTCGAGAGGCAGAGGGAGGTGGATCTCTGTGAGTCTGAGACGAGCCTTGTCTGCATAGCCAGCCAGCTCTAGGGCAGCCAGGGCTACGTATCGAGACCCTGTCTCAAACAAAACAACACAAAACTTACTCATTTAACTGTTTTTATTGTTATATGTAAGTATACTGTAGCTGTCTTCAGACACTCCAGAAGAGGGAGTCAGATCTCGTTATGGATAGTAGTTATGTGTCACCATATGCTTGTTGGGATTTGAACTCAGGAACTTCAGAAGAGCAGTCAGTGCTCTTAACCGCTGAGCCATCTCTCCAGCCTCATTTAACGGTTTTTAATCTGAGTGTATTTTTGTGTTCTGTGTGTCTACATGTGCACATTTGGGCGAGAAGTTGATGTTGGGTATGTTTCTCAGTCACTACGCACCTTATTTTTTGAGACCAGGATTCCTACTGCAACCAAAGATTTGCTGATTTGGCTAGATCGCCTAGCTACAAACCCCAAGAATCCTCCCATTTCTACTGCCACAGAGCTGGAATTACAGGCACACACCATCTGCCCTGTGTCTTACTTGGGTGCGGGGATTGGTTTGAACCCAGGTCCTCCTGTTTCTGAGGCTAGCACTCTACTGACTGAGCCATCCCCGTTCCTCCCCACACCCAGCCCTATTTTAACTGTTTTATTCAGTGTGCCAGTTGGTAGTGCACGCCTTTAATCCCGGTACTCAGGAAGCAGAGGCAGGCGGATCTCACAGTTTAAGACCAGCCTGGTCTTTAGAGTAACTTCTAAGATAGCCAAGGCTACACGGAGAAACCCTGTCTCAAAACAAAAACAGAGCAACAAAAATGACAATGTAACATTATTAAATATAGTCAAAATATTGTAACACTATCATCACCATCAGCTTCCAGAACCTTCCCATCATCCCAAACAGAAGCACCGGTTAGCCAGCAGTCTCTTCCCAACCACAGCCTGTTTTATTTGACGTGGAACTGCCACAGGCCCACTTCTACATCTCAGCGCACTCAAGGGTGTTTCGGCCTTTTATGGGGGCAGCAAGATGGACGTTATTAAACGTGTTTTGCTTTGTTTTGTTTTCTAATTTGTGGCTGTGTGTTTCTCCAGGTGACTCGGTGATAATATTCCCGCCCCCTCCACCACCTTACTTTCCTGAGTCTTCTGCAGTGGCATCCTCTCCTGGGGCTAACAGCCTGCACCGGATTGAAAACCCACCTTCCTATTCCAGCCTTTTTAACTACAGGTAAGACTTCCCTTTGGCTGTCACCAGTGGGCATGCGTAGTCATTCCAGGCCTAGGCCTGAATCCAGGCCAGTGCGGCTTTTAAGGCTTGGGTGTGGCATGTCAGAGAACCTGCCTTGCCGCTCACACTCAGCCAGGAAACCTTGGGCAGCTCTAAGGCTGAGCGATGAGCGATTGCAGCAAACCTCAGCACATCTCCATTAGTCCTGTAGCTACCCATCTGTTCACTCTCCGCTGGGAGCTGCAACGAAGGCTGGAGGCCTCTGCTCCAGGAGTGCCGATGCTTCCAATAGCAGAGGTTCAGGGCCCCAGAGGACCTTCAACATGTTCAGGAGTTCAGTATTCTAATGGAGGAGGCTTTGGCCTGGCCCAGCTGGACCGTTCTTCCTCGTTTAGCTGCCCCAGGGCCTTTGAAGAACATTGGAGAGAGAGAGATGCAGACAACTACCTGAGACACGGCTTCTCTGTGTAGCCCTGGCTATCTTAGAGAAGTTAGACCCTAGGGCCTTGGTGCCCATAGCTGCTATCACTCAAGAGCTCCTCCCTAGGAAATCAAAGAGAGCCCCAAATAGAGTAGGTGTTCAGCCTGGTGAAGGGGCCAGGGGACATAAGTCCTTCCTCAAGGTGCTAGAAGAGCATGAAGTTTTCCCTGATTGCTACAAAAGTAGGCGGAGAGGTCCTCTAATGAGAGTGGGAAGGAGGAGGGCAGAGGACAGAGCGGGCTCGTGAGTGTTCCCCAGAGAGCTGGGGACCAGGGTGTTAAATGCACAGGTTGGTGCAGCTTGAGAAAGACCAGACAATTGGGGACAGGCATTTAATAATGAATGCACGCACTTCCCTTAAAACTTAAAACCAATGCCTAGAGGCTTCAAACAAGTCCCTGTTGCAGCTGCTGTAGTGTAGTGTACATCTGGGTCTGGCTTTGCTTGTGTTATTTTCTGATTTTTCACGGTCACCCTAGGTGGGAGGTGGTGCCCTCATCAGAATATTATAAAGTGACAGAGACTCAGGAGCGGTGAATTGTGTATTGAAGATTGTCCTCTGAGAAAGCAGCAGAGTAGAATTGAAACTTTAGTCCCCCTGCCGTTGGAGCCTCTCCAGCGACCAGTGTTCCCATCAAGCTTTTAGTTTAGGGTTTTAATTATCTGTTTGCATATGTTCACACACCTTCTTGTATCTCCCTTAGAAGACAGTGACTGTGTGCTCCAGTGCTAGCACATATGATGTGTGAACCTTTCCTCGTAGAGCCTTTTCATTGACAAAGGCAGCAACAGCAAGAACAAGGCTGTCTTAAGGTTTCAGCCAGTTCTAGGAAACATGAGGGATAAGGGTCTGGAAAGATGCTCACTGGGCCCAAGTGTCTGCTGCCAAGCCAACGACCTAAGCTCAGTCCTCGGGCCCTACATAGTAGAAGAACCAACTCCTGAAAGCTGTTCTCTAATCTCCACGCGTGCCCCATGATACACCCCCATCCCCCACCCATGTCCCACACAGAGTTTTAAAAAGAAAAAAATATGAGGAAAGGAAGGAGAACAGATCTCTAAAACAGAATAGGCAGGTGTGGAGGCACACAACTTTAATCCCAGCACTCAGGAGGCCGAGGTGGGCAGAGATGTCTGTGAGTTCTAGGCCAGCCGGGACCACATAGAGAGAACCTGTCCCAACAACAGCAGTGACAACAAAGGAAAATACAGGAGGCAGCTCCTAGCCTGGGCCAAGGTTCCCGGGAGCCTGACACTCAGACAAGCCCAGCGCTCAGGGGCTGACACACTTTCATCGGATCCCCTCACGATCTTGCTCTCTTTCCAGCAGAACCCCAGCTCCTGAGAACCAGGGAGCAGCCTCTGAGAGAGAACGGGAGCTCATATACACCATTTCTGGGCCTGGTTCACCCTCTGTGAATCCTCACACTGGACCCCTCCCATTGGACCTGCCCCCTAGATACGAAGAAAAAGAAACGGCCCCAGCCACACCCCCGGCTGCACCTTCTGAACCCTCCCCACCATGAGCTACGGACTCAAGCACAGTTTTATATACATCATGGATTGCTATTTTTATTTAATTTGTTTTTTTTTTAATAAAAAACCATAACGACATTGGCTGTATTCCCATTTTTCGGCTGTAGCATCAAAAGGAAGTGAGCACTAGTAAGGTTAGACCTTACGGTCTGTGCATCGGACCTTAGGGGAGGTATTTCAGGTTAGACCTTACTACTCTGTGGGTCAGTAGTGGGAGGTGTGGCATGATCCTGCCAGGCACCTCCAGGATTTGCCTCTTGAGGCCTACAATGCTAGGAGCTGGTGGCCTTGTTTGTACTGGTGGATAAGGAACCAGAGGCTCAGAGAAACTAAAGGATGTCTTCAAGGTCACAGGCCTTCTAATGAAGAAGCTCGTGTGTGTGTGTGTGTGTGTGTGTGTGTGTGTGTGTGTGTGTGTATCTCCTCCTCCTCCTCAGCCCTTTCCTCTCCCCCTTTTCCATATCCTCTCCCTGCTTTAGGAGCCTCAAGACCTCACAGCACACGGAGGCCTCTGAGTAAACTGGTGTGTGATTTCCTGGTGTGTGATTTCCTTGGAGGCTCTGTTCTGCTTTATTTTTGAAACAGGATTTTGCTATGTTGCCCAGGCTAGCTTTGAACTTGTTCTTCTCACCCCTCAGCCTTCAGAGTTCTGGGATTATAGGCTACCATGCCCTGCTCTGTCTGCCTGCCTGTCTGTCTGTCTGTGTGCTTGCACTCACACACGTGCCTTTTCTATAAACTACAAACCCCGAAAGCCTTGGTGTTATCTAGCAGTCAACCGTCTGATGAGGGGGGGCAGGGGAATGGGCCTGGGCAGTTTGTCTGCCTTACTGACGGGTCACCTGTGAATTGCCGCTGTGATAAATCAGGGTGGCTTTTTGGGCCTGAAGTTGTAATCTGTGTTTTAAATTGGACATTTATTAGACTGAACGGCTCTTAAAACTCTGTGTTTTGTTTTTCCTCCTGAAAAGTTAATTATTCACATTTTAAAAGTAGAACAAAGCATACATTATCACCACTTCCTTCTGTGGTTATTGTTTTAAATGGCCAAGCTGAGACTTCTAGGTAGAATTACTCCAGTTACGAGTCTTCATTTATAACCCGGAGCCTGTTTAACGGCTCAGCATTGGATTTTGTGACCGAGGGCTTTGCTTTTATATGGTTGTAAAGCTAAGCAAAAGGTTAGGAACGACCGGGAGTGAGTCTGACCTTGTGGTCGCGGAGGTTTGTTCTGACCCGTCAGCTCTGTGGCCTTCAGTAGCATGGGCAGTGAAGCCAGAGGCTATGACCGCCACCCAGCAGAGGCTCCTGTGAGCTTGTTACTGCAGAACTCGGATGGCAGAGGGAGGACAAACACACCGCATCACAAACACACCGCATCACAAACACACCGCATCACAAACACACCGCATCACAAACACACCGCATCACAAACACACCGACAAGTGGCCGAAGTGACTCTTTAACATATCAAAGTAGGCCTGGCTGCCAGGCTCTCCCAGAATCCAGTCCCTGCCTGTTACAGGGCATGGCTGGCATACTCTGCCCTCTGCCCTCAACTTTCCAGCCCAGGGGCTGGGTGCTCTCCAGAGGCCCTTCCCGACATCGTCCTGCCATTTTGATTTCCTATCCATGTGTCTACCCTTTACCCTCCTAGCTCGTCCTTCCCGCCCCCAGGCCCCATGGACCGGCTCAGCCTCATCTTCACTCTGGACTTTGCCCGGTGTCCCTGCCTCTGACTATGCTCTCCCTTTGGTCCGCAATAAGCCTTTGCCTCCTCCATACCTAGGAGTAGCCACATCCTTCCTGTTTTATTTCTGTTTTTCATTCATCAGAAGGACATATCTTTGTCAGGGTGAGTGAAGGACACATCTTTGTCAGGGTCTCAGTGGGTGAACAAACTCTGAGAGCATACTCAGGGTTTCAATTTTGATGATGATGATGATGATGATGATAGTGGTGGTGATGGTGGTGATGGTGGTGGTGATGATTTACTTCTGGTGCTATGGATTGAACCCTGCGCCTGGTGCACGGTGTGCAAATGCTCTAGCAATGAACCACATGCCCAGTCTAAGTGAGCCATTTTAAAGGGAAAGCTCATTAGGACTGGGTCACATCTCACACTCTAATCACCACTTCCTTCTCCCGAGACAAAGGCCCACACTCATGAAGCAATCAATCCCTATTTCCTCCTTCCATATTCTTGCTCCCAGCTCCTCACAAACCCCCATCTGCTTTCTGCCGCTCTGGATTTACCAGCTTTGGCTATTTCATAGAAGTGGGATCACACAATACAGCCTTTTATGCTGGATGTCTTTTGTTTAGTACATTTTGAGGGCCATCCATGTGGTAGCATATATCACCACTCCATTCCTTTTTTATGGTCAAGTAATATTTCACCATATGGATATACCACAGTATATTTATCCATCTATCCACTGACATATCACATCACCCTACTACTAGCAAGGTATGAGAATTCAAGGTTTCCTATATCCTCACCAACACTTGTTTTCCTTTTTTTTTTTTTTAAATAGACTGCAACTTTTTCCAACATGAGTGTTATAGTGAGTTTTGGCTATACCGCTTTGTGCTCCTGGCTGGTTGCATATGCACACCTGCCCAGGAGCTAGCTGGGATCCATGAACGGAATACACACACACACACACACACACACACACACACACACACACACACGCACACTCCTAAACTTTCCCCTGCCACCGCAGGTCCAGGGCCCACTTCCTTCAGAACTCACATGACTGGCTGGCTTTTTCTCCTGCAGCTACTGCATCCTCTTCTCCTTCCAGAGTCTCCAGATTCTCCCTGTATCCTACCCTCAACACTCTCAGTGTCCCGCCCCGTGCCCAGCCATTTGGCCGCTGACATCTTTATTGATAGATCAAAAACCAATTGGGGATCAGGACTTTCTGTGTCTGAACACAGATTCAAAGCATCAGCACCAATCTCCAACACATGATATACCATAGTATTTCACTGTAGATTTGATTTGTGTTTCCCTAATGACTAACGCTGTTGAGTCCTGTGGTGGTTGGTTTCAGCTGTCAACTTAGCAGGATCTGGAGTCACCTGGGAAGGGAGTCTCAATAGTGGATTATCTAGCTTAGCTTGGCTTGTGGGCATGTCTGTGAGAGATTGTCTTAACTGGGCCAATCGCGGTTAGAAAACTCACCCTGAGTGTGGATAGTGTCAGTTCCTGGGCTGGGCTGTGAATGGAATGAAAAGGAGAATGAACAGAGCAGTGGATTCAGAGGAATCCCAGAGGATTCCCCAGCATGCAAGAAGGACACATGCTCCACTATGTTCATAGCAGCCTTATTTATAATAACCAGAAGCTGGAAAGAACCCAGATGTCCCTCAATGGAGGAATGGATACAGAAAATGTGGTATATATACACAATGGAGTACTACTCAGCAATTAGAAACAATGAATTCATGAAATTCTTAGGCACATGGTTGGGACTGGAAAATATCATCCTAAGTGAGGTAAACCAATCACAAAAGAAAACACATGGAATGCAATCACCGATAAGTGGATATTAATTAGCCCAGAAGCTCTGAATACACAAGACACAGTTAGCATATCAAATGACTCCCATGAAGAAGGAAGGAGAGGGTCCTGATCCTGGAAAGGCTTGATCCACCATTGTAGGGGAGTACCAGGACAGAGAAAAGGGAGGGGGGTGATTGGGGAATGGGTGGAGAGAAAAGGGCCTATGGAACATATGGGAGGGGGGAACCGGGAAAGGGGAAAGCATTTGGAATATAAACAAAGAATATAGAAAAAAAAAAAAAGAAACCATGACAGTAGTTAATATTGAGAAGTGTGGCTGTTGCCTTGAGGAACCTGAACCGGTGATTCCTAAAATTTTGGCCAAGAATCTGGCTTCATTTTGCTCCTGTCCTAAGAACTTGAACAAAGATGAATTTAAAGATGATGGATTGATTTGTCTGGACATTTCAAGGCAGGATGGTATTCAGGCTGGGGAGGAAGAAGCAGCTGTAACCAAGAAATCAGTCGATCGACACTATCATAGAAGAGTCTCCTATACTGCCCTGGGAAAATGGGAAGTGTCCTGAGGGTGAAATCGCGCCTTAGAGCCTCCACCCCAAGCTGGTGGCAGAACTCAGCACCATGGTCCATGTGCTGCTTTTCTGGAGGTGTGGAAGATACAGGCTTGAGGGGCTCAGGGAGGCCTGCTCCACCGTTTCAGAGTGCAACTGAGCCAGACACTGCGTGGTGGGGTGGGGATACCTGTAAAGGGGCCCAAGAGGGCACTGTGGGAAGCTGTGAGGTGAAACCGGGCTGCAGGTAGAGACTCCAGCACGTTGGCAGTGCCAGTGGCACGGGACGTCTGCTGAAGAGCCCAAGAGAGGCTGCACGCTGTAGGTCACAGAGCCGGGGGCGGGGCACTGTGCTATCAGGACCATTTTAGAGCTAGAATAAGTCTGTCAGAAGGGACAAGTCCTTGTCTACGGCTACGTGATTTTGAATTCCAAACACCGCTTGCTGCACAAGCTCTGTTCTATGGTTTGCCTTCCAAACTCCATCAAGAGTTTGCTTCAGTAAGTCATGGCTAATGGCACTAGGAGGTAGAGACTGGGACTGGCAAGATGGATCAGTGGGTAAAGGGGGTCTGCAGCTGGGTTAGGACCTGAGTTCAATCCCCTGGTCTGCATGGTAGAGGTAGAAAGCCAGCTTCTAAGGGCTGTTCTCTGAATTCCACTCATGTGCAGGAGAGAATACTCGCAAACCCGCCAATCAATCAATCAATCAATCAAATATATATGATTTATATATTTATTCTAGGGTAAAAACTTACTTTACCTTCAAAATGTGTGGAGACCAGGCCTTGGGAAGGTACTAGATTTAATCACATCAGGGTGGACCCCCATGATTGAATTTTGGTGGCTTTCTAGGAAGAGGGACAGAGACCAGACCTAGACACACAGAGAAAACCATAGGCGACCCCTGTCATGATGAAATCAGCAGGAGCCTTCACTAGAGCCTGTGTGTGTTACACTTACTCTCCCAGACTGTGAACGAAATACACTTCTGTTCATTCTGAGGTAACCTGCCTCTGGTATTTTGTTAAATAGTGAAAACTGAATAACACATGGATCTTGCTCCAGACTTGGTGTTTATGATGCTGGGTGGTCACATTACAAAAAATTACAAGGTCTGATAATTCGGTGGGGTGATCCTCATGACTCTCTCATGGTGGAAAGTGCCACCATGCTTCCTCTGTAGAAACCTCTTGTGAGGTCCTGGGACTGCTGAAGAGGACCCCAGGCAACCAAGTTTGCAAAAGTTGAAATAAGTTTTAGGTAGTAATTCTTTTTGGTATTTCTACACCTGAGTGAGGAAGTATGGGAGAAACTGGGGGAAGCAGGAGTGCAGAGGGTGAGAGTCCCGGGCGAGCGAGGCACTCTCGATCTCTACCTCAGCGTTTGGAGTAGCATGGTGAAAGGGTCGGGAAGCACTATGGTGGCCCCTTGATGTCTCCCTGTGAGTGTGAACTAGCTGTGTGGGTGTTGCACAGGGGGCTCAGGCCCTGGGCGCCTCTCTCTTCGGGGGGGGGGGATTGTCATTCTAGAGTGGACCTTGGAAAGGGAGAACAGGAGACGAGTACTCTCAGGACTAAAGCAGAAGCAGCCTGCCCATTGTGTTCCCAGCTTCCGGGAGAACAAGAACCACCTAGAACAGCTGCTAGACGTGCACAGTCCCTGCATCCAGTGAGTGCAAGCCGTGTTCATCAGCTAAGAAACGCTGGAGACAGCTTCTTAGAACAGCAGAGACAACGAACGTCTGGAGAACCAGCTCCTGTCTTCTCCGACTTCCGGTAGTCCGGCTTACATTTCCCAGCGGGTACTGAGGAGCCTTGAGGGAAGGTCTGTGGGGTCAGAGCTGGCCTCCAGTGGTGTTCCAGCTTCCCAGGCAGGAAATCCTGGGCTCCTCTACTATGGAAGGTGTGGTTTCATCTTTCTGTGTCTCTTATGAGGCCAAGTGGGCTTGTCAAGGTGGAGATGGAGAACATCACTGGATTCAAATGTAAACAGCTTGAGGTTGCCCAAGTAGGACTCAGCATGGAAAGCTCTGAGGCAGGGTTTCTCCCGGCCGGTCCCTGCCAGGCCCTGGTGAATCAGGTAGATGAGTTTGGGTTGGGTTTCGCTAGCTGCACCCTGATCCCTGATCCCGGGCCTCCCACACAGCTGCGGTGAGCAGGGTGAAGTCAGGAAGCACACTGTGGAGGCGGTGGGCAGGAGGAGGTGAGCTGAGGGGAACCATGCATGGATGCCTAGAAGCCCTCCTGGGATTGAGCTTGCATACCTGACATTCCTGGAGAATTAAGCATGCTGCCACTAGTTCCCTGGGAGGAGCGACGTGGGGAAGAGAATGGAGGAAGGTTAGCCTTACCCTCATTAGGAGTTCTAGTGTGCTCTCTCTCTTTCTATGTGTGTGTGTGTGTGTGTGTGTGTGTGTGTCAGAAAGAGAGGGGGGAGGAGGGGGGGAGAGGAAGGGGAAGGGGAGGGAGAGGGGGAGAGAGGGGGGAGGGGAAGGGGAAGAAAGGGGAAGGGGATGGGAGGGAGAAGGGGAAGGGGAAGGGGAGGGGCAGGAGGAAGGGGAAGGGGAGGGGAAGAGATTGAGAGAGATTTTCTGGCTAAAGGCAGCTTGTGTGGCTTGGCTCTCTACTGTGATCTCCAGCCCACACCAGAGCACCAGCTTGGCTGAGGTGGGGCTCCTCATAGCATGTGGTGTGGGAGTGTTAGTATGACCCCTAGGATGAAGGTGATAGACCAAAAACAAAAAACAAAAAACTGGGCTGGGCAGTAGTACTGTGGGAGGCTTAGAGATCCATGATGGGTGGGTGAGCTCCCTCAGCTGCCCTGTGCCAGGCCAAAGTACTCACAGGACAGTTCCTTAAAGGGCTTTGAACTTATCACCAAGTCCTGCCTCTTGGCACAGGCTGAAGCATGTGGCATCTTAGGGGTTTTCACCAAGGGGGAGGGGAGGGTGCTTCTTTTCTGGAGAAACAGATGAGGGACCAGCGTGGTGTGTAGGGTCTACCAAGGCCAGACTGGGCATGACTGGTTCTTTCTCAAACTTAGCATCTTTCTATATCTTCAGACCCTGCCCAGGCAGTAGTGCTTTCCCTCCAGAGCTGCTGTGGGGCAGGACCCAGGGTGCTAAGCCAGCTCGCAGAGTCTGTTTCTTAGGCCTGAGGTCTCCTTTCCTCCTTTGAGTCTGAGAACGGTAGAGTTGCGGGACCACCTTCCTGCTGTGATGGTCTTTGCTGTCCAGGGATTCTGACCCTGGCAGCCTCCTCCCATGGTGTGAACACAGTGCTCTGAGGTGAAGCCTCCTTCCATGGCATGGACAAGCCGTCCTGAGGTGCTAAAGCCTCTTTGGGAGCCCTGTGCATTTCCCTGCGGTGCTGAGATGGCCCAGGCATGCAGTAGTATCGGTCACAGCACTGCCTTCCGCAGGTCCTCACTGCTATGCAGGTTGTAAGTTTTTGTGAGCAGACAACCGCACCTCTCCAATCACGCATCATCTGTCTGGGTGCAGCAACAGTTGCTTCTGGAAAGGGATGAGGATCACAGCCCAGATTTCTAAAAGTCTACTGACTTTAGGAAACTTTCTCTCTGGAATCCCGTTGGACTGGACGGAGCTGGAACACTGTGAGGGGCAGGGTGACTGCCATGGCCTCAGAAGCAGGTTTCAGGCCCAGTACGAGGGCTTAAGACAAGCCTGCCAAAGACACCTTTGCCACTAGGCAGGCACTTTGGGGTCCCTGGCCTGGGAAGAGAGCTCACTAAACTACTAACATATGCTCTGGAAATGTCTTGAGCAGCCAATGATGGTGGGAAAAACCAGGAGCCAGAGTCTGCTATGACCCCGGCACGCGGCCCCTCCCGCAGGGCAGAAGGGATGGCCTGTGGCTGTGGAGGACTGTGTGAGAAGGAAGAACCTTCTGGAAAGCTGCAGTTCGCTAGCTGGGAGATGATCAGTGACAGATAGTCGAAGGCGGGGATTCACAAGGACCCTGGCCAGGCTGTCTACAGAGCCTGACTACAGTAGGGAAGGTTGGTGGGTGAAGCCCTCCCCTCCTTTGGGGTTATCTCTGTGCTTTGTGGGGACTGGCTAGCAGCCAGGATGAGGAGGGGAGTCTATTCAGCTTTAAATATTTTCCCCTAAACATAATTTTGACCATTTTTCTTTTGTGGCTGTTGCTGTTGTTTTCTTAACACACATATTTATGTTTGTGATATTTCAGGTTTCAATGTCATTGATCCATTCTCTTATTCTGGGACATTTAGGCTGCTGTCTGTAAATACATTGTAGGAGGCCAGGGGAGTAGCCATGAGTTCTTGCTGCTGCCTGGCTATCTTGCATAGGCGATTCTTCACGCGTGGGAGGTCAAGCTGCCTGTCTTTCCAGCATGACCATCTCATGTGGAGTTGTTCTTGATGGCCTTGAAGGGAGACCAGCAAAGCTCCCCCGGTTGTTGGATCCCTCCCACCAAACACAAAGGCTCATGGAGTCACAGAAGGATCAGGACCATCAGGGGACGGCTGTCATGCTCTTTCCTGTGGAGGTCAACCTTGTGAAGGAAAGCGTAGGATGGCACGGCCTCCTGCAACTCCTCAGAGAGTCCTCATCTGCCGTACACAGCAGTAGATCTAAGATGGCTCCCAGGACACGAGTGAGATAGGAAACAGGAACCGAGGCCAGGGTGGTGGCTGCTTCCTCCATCCTCACAGAAGTCCTAACAGGAGACATATCCCCCACCCCTCTACTCCTTCTGAGTAACCTCATCTGTCAGGGCTTTCATTGGGGCGTGGTAATGGTGTGGTGAGACACAATCGGCTGAGGATTTAGGGGCTTGGGATTGGCTCACACTGTATATAAGCTTACGCCCTGGGCAGTAAACTCGGATCTGCAGCCTGATGCTGGTCTCCAGAATCTGATTTTAGGGATTCCTCACTTGACTCCATAGCCTCTCTCCCATTCTCGGTCCCTGACAAATAGGTGTGCTTCTCCCCTCTCAGTTCTCTACAGGAAGGGCACAGCAACCATGGGCTGAGACTAAAGCCAAAATAAACCTTTTCACTTCTCAGGCAGATTAGCTCCAGTGCTTTGTCACAGTCATTACAAGCTAACTAACACAGTCTCTCCTTCCTACCTCAACCTCTCCTAATGTTTCTGTGTCTCAGGAGAACTGAGAAGTGTTTTAATGTTGAATCATTTGAGAATAACTGCTGGCATAATTTTTTATTCCCAATACATTTGTCTTCTAAAAATCAAGGATATTCTCTTAAAAAGCCAGTGGCACAGGTATCATATTCAAGGAACTGAACACTGATTCAACATTGCTGTCACGTATATAGTCTATACTAAAACCAATTGTCTTAAAATTACATTTTAGTTTAGTTTAGTGTGTGTGTGTGTGTGTGTGCGTGCACGCACGCATGCGTTTGTGCGTGTACATTTTCTTGTGCCACACCATGTGTGTGGATGTCTGAGGACATGTGGTAGCTGTTTCCCTCCTTCTATCGTGGGCCCCATGGGTGGAACTCTGATTGCCAGTCTTGGAAGCAAGCATCTTCTCCCATGGAACCTTCCCACTGGCCAGAAATAACTTTTTATTTTTAAAAAGCCAGCTTGTTTTTTATTAATACACTGACCAGTGGTCTATTGTCTTGTATTCTCATCTGTGTATAGTGTTAACTAATATGGTCTATGGTTTCTCATGTTCCTGGAAACTGGATGTTAGAACTAGAAGCTTGAAAAGATTGTGGTTCATGGAATGCAATCAATGATAAATGGATATTAATTAGCCCAGAAGCTCTGAATACTCAAGACACAATTAGCTTATCAAATGATTCCCATGAAGAAGGAAAGAGAGGGCCCTGGAAAGGCTTGATCCAGCATTGTAGGGGAGGACCAGGACAGAGAAATGGGAGGGGGTGGTTGGGAAATGGGTGGAGAGAAAAGGGCTTATGGGACATATGGGGAGGGGGGAATCGGGACTGCTGGTTCATCCCCTTCACAGGTGGATCGCCTTGGGCGTCAAACGTTTGAATCCTAAGGTGGTGGTGGCCAAAGCTTGGAGAAGTATTTTGGGACAGGTCAGGATCCATGGTTCCCCAGCAAAACTTTACCTAATGGCCCCATCTGTAGCCTCATTTGGTAGTTCCATGACAGATGTTCAGCCACGGGTAAGTCTCAACTGCCCCCCAACCCAAAGGCAAGATAAAGGATCCATTCCTTACTTTCAGCGATGGATTTGGGGAATAAAGACTAAAGCAGGATATCCCACACATAGACTTGCTTAAACAACAGAAATGCATTTTTTCCTCATGACTCCAGAGGCTCTGAGCCTGAGGTCCAGGGCTGGCAGGGCTAGTGTCCTGGCTCCTTATGGCTGCAGTAGCTGGCATCTCACGGTGTCCTACGTGGACTTTCTCCGTGATCACACTCCTGACAATTGCTTCCTCCTCTGGGAAGTTCTCACAGCCTGTAGCATTGCAACCTCACCCTTAGGGCCTCATTTCCCATCATCCTCTCTTCCAGACCCTCCCCCCTCAGCCATATAGAGGCTAAGGTCCCAACCTGTGAATTCTACTGGGACACAATTGACTCCATTGCACAAATGGAAGAATCTGTGTGTACCTTTCTTTAATAAGAGCAAATGACACCCTCATAATTTCTCTGCCTCCTACCAATTTATTGGGTTTATTTTTA
The DNA here is from genome assembly GCF_947179515.1 of Apodemus sylvaticus. Taxonomy (NCBI): domain Eukaryota; kingdom Metazoa; phylum Chordata; class Mammalia; order Rodentia; family Muridae; genus Apodemus; species Apodemus sylvaticus. Next base: position 62,383,685 of record NC_067487.1, read on the forward strand.
ACTGACTCTGTGCTTAATTGGATGTTCAAATAGCTCCAATTTTGGTCTGTCCTTTGAGCTGTTTGTATGTCTCCATAGCGTCTTTACAACTCTCTGGCTCTTTGGTATGTGCTACCCATGCTGCACCCTGTGCCTCCCCTACGCCAGAGCCAGAGGCTGCCGTCTCTTCAGTGCTGGCCTATGATCTGGAGACATACAGACTCCTCCTGTGCTCAGCAGGTCAATAGAGCCAGTACTTCCTATAAACACAGCTGATGTTAACATTTCCCATTTAGATTTAAGGCAGAGTTGGCTTTGTATTTGCAGCTTTTCTCCTACTTTTAAACTCTTGTTTTGTTTTCAGATTTGCTTATTTTCTTTTATGCGTATTGTGATGATTTGTAATTTTGGCTCAGGGAGTGACACTATTAGTGGCCATTTTGGAGTAGATGTGTCACTGTGGGCGTGGGCTTTAAGATCCTCATCCTAGCTGCCTGGAAGTAAGTCTTGTCCTAGCAGCCTTCATATGAAGATGTAGAACTCTCAGCTCCTCCTGCACCAGGCCTGTCAGGAAGCTGCCATGTTCGCACCTTGATGTTAACGGACTGAACCTCTGAACCTATAAGCCAGCCCCAACTAACTATGCTTTGTAAGACTTGCCTTGGTCATGGGGTCTGTTCACAGCAATAAAACCCTAACTAAGACAGGGAGGAATGTTTTGCCTGCATGTGGGTACCTAGTACCCATAGAAGTCAGAATAGGGTATTACATCCCCTGGAACTCAAGTTATGGATGGTTGTGAGTCACTCTGTATGAGTGCTGGGAACCAAACTTGGGTCTTCTGCAAAAGGAACAAGTGCTCTTGACCACTAAACCATCTTTCCAGCCCAACTCTTGATTTAAAAAACAAAGTATCCTATAAGATGCCTGTGGTGGTTTGAATATGCTTGGCCCATAGGAAGTGACACTATTAAGAGGTGTGGTTTTGTTGGAATAGGTGTGGTCTTGTTGGAGGAAGTGTGTCACTGTGGGGGTGGGCTTTGTGAACCTCCTGGCTGCCTGTGGAAGACAGAGTCTGTAGTGGGAATTGGTTAAACCGCTTTGGTTCCTGGGGGTGGTGCCTACTTCTTTATAGATTCAGTTTCTGTCAGTGTTACAATCAAGAAGCCACAGTTCAAGAGGTTTTAATATATAATTTTCTGTCATGAGACTAAGCATTTTTTTCAGTGTTAAAAGTTGTTTGACTCTTCTGTGAACTACTTATTAGTTGACTCACAAGTTATTTATATATTATATATTAGTTATTTACTAAGTTAGAGTCTAATTTTTTTTGTTTTGTTTTTCAAGACAGGGTTTATCTGGAACTTGATTTGTAGGCCAGGCTGGTCTCAAACTTAAAGAGATCTACCTGCCTCTGCCATTGCTGCTGCCTTTCCGCCTCCGCCTCCGCCTCAGTCATGTACCACCAAAGCCTGGCAAGCAAAGCCATTCTAATGGTATATCTGGTAGCCATCTAGATATCAAATACCAATCAAAGCCAATAGGGAGATATCGGGCCCTCCCTCTTAAAGTTTGTCTAGCAGAAAGTACTAGTGAGCTCCTAATCTTTAGTTTTTCTCCATGGGTCCCATTGAATCAACTGCATTTTGGCAGTAACTCACCATGCGAGTGTTTTTAGAATCTTGGCCAGTCCTCTGGTTTCATTGGAACATGGTGTTAATGAAAAAAAGATGGCAGTGTGCAAAGCCACATGAGCTGTTGGCTACACGGGGAAGGCTGTTCCTTAGCAAGTCGTGGGGCCCCCCAGCTGCCTCGCATTCAGACAGAGGTCTCAAAAGAATACTCTGTGGGGGAGGGATGGGCTGTGGCGTCATCTCCAAATGTTGTCTGCCCAGGGGGTGGGTGTCCCAGGCTGTGGCTCTTTGGGGGCCCAATGCTAAGTTTTGCATGGGAATGTCTCTGTGAGGTCAGCAGCCATCAGCCAGACACATGTGCTAAGCAGGAAAGGGAGCAGACCTTTGCTTTGTGTTCATCTCAAGCCGGATGCGGCAAACCGAGGGAGGTGAGTCTCCCATGTGACCCCAGCCACAGCTCTGACAGGGTGCAAAGTCCCTGTTAGCTATCTACTGTTGCATGAAAATTGCTCCCCAAAGGAGGGCTTAGGGAAGTAGACTCTGTTATCTCCTGAATTTCAGGAATTCAGGACCTGCTTGGCTGGTGATGAGGATGATGAGGGTGATGAGGGTGATGAGGGTATGAGAGATGTCAGCCAAGACTGTGGTGGTCCAATGATTTATGAGTAAGGCCAGAGACCTACTTCCAAGATAGTCTCTGTTTTGACTCAGTGTGTTCCTCTGTAATTTCCCTTGTTGGGATTTAATTTACAACATGATGATGTTTGGATCGAAATATCAAATTTGAAATTGTCTAGGTCATGGGGGTGGAACTCCTTCACCTCTCCTATTATGCAAAAAATATAAAGTCATCCACCTCTGATCCAGGAAAGGAGTCCTGACCAGATATTGAAGTTTCTAGTACCTTGACTGAGGTCTTCTTAGTCTTCAGAACTGGAGGGAAGCCACCAGTCTGGATGTGTTTGTCATAGCAGACTGAAGGGACTCATACAGCTGACAAGGCAGTGCTGGCTGGTGGCGGGGCTCTCCGTTCCATTCCAGTCATTGTGGTATTGTCACATGATGTCTGATTTCCTGCAGAGTGAGAGACTTGAGAGCGAGAGAATGGTGGTGATGGTGGTGGTGATGGTGGTGGTGGTGGTGGTGGAAGGCTGGGGGGGGGGTACTGCATTGCTTTTTAGGATCTGTTCTTCGCATCATTCACTGTCCCATGTCTCTATGGTCTGTTAGAAGCAGGTAAAATCCAGCTCATAGTCCAGAGGAGTTAACCTTATCTTTAGAAGGTCGATGGCACAAGAAATTTACAAATACATTTTTAAATTACCACAGATTCTGAAGCTGTGGCGCTTCCTGACCCTTCTGGCTGTTGAGGCATGTCTACCTCTCTGGTAAACCTCACAGCACCTCAGAGAAGAAGCAATCCCCCTCTCAGGTAGCAGTTCCTCCCTTAGGATCTGACTTTTATTGTCTCTTTTTACAGTGGCTTTTCTAACCACAGAGCTAGAGATCCTGTCCCTCAAACAGTGATCCAGATACAATGAGCGGCATGATTCTGTGTCACCAGTCATGCCGTCTCAGTGTCCCCAGGCCTTAGCACAGCTGAGGCTGTGCTACAGGCACCTAGCACACAAGCCAGGCAAAGCAAGGACAAAGACCTGATTCATCAAAGGCCTGGTCCGTAGTTCCAGGGAGGCTTTATACATTCTATCTCTGATTTTCTGGCTTCTGTAGCTCTGTTTCTTGGTAACTGAAGTGTAACAACCAGGATGTGGTTTTTCATATGAAAGAAAAAGGACTATAAGGCTCTGGGTGGCATGATTTGGACAAGTTCCCCATGCAGTACCCAGTCATCAATAAAGGCTTTCTTTTTAGGGTTGTCGAGGTGATGGTGTTTGGTGGACTTACCTCACTTCAAGGGCAAGTTGGACCACATGACATGCCTCTTATGTCACCAGCATGCATAGCAGAGGTTAGAACAGTGAATGATGATGGACAGGGGAACCGATGACTCATGCTCAGAGCTCAGTCGGATCAACTTGAGTGACATTCCTTCAAAAGTTGGCAGTCCTAACTTACCAGAAAATGCTTAATGCCTTAACACAGGAATTAAGAAACATATTACATTCCATCTTGGGAATATAATTAATTTAATCCAGAATTGGGGTGAGTCAGTGAGATGCCTGGAGTCCTGAAATAGTCGATCTGTAAGGCAAAAATGTGCAAGGGTGTTGTCACATAGGAGCTGGTGAACTATGGTTGGCAGTTCACTTGCTTGTCTATACAAATGAAGTTTTGATTATAAAGAGTCCTGCTCACAGGTTTGCTGGTGTCTGTGGCAGCACTGAGGATTTGAGCTGTGATGACTTAGGTGTGTGGTGACTTAGCTGTGATGACAGAGATGTGTGGTGACAGAGTTGATGAAGCTGGATGGTCTGGTCAGGTCGTAGTGTTCTCTACAGGAACAGAAGGGATGTGTTAGGGTGGTTTATAGACTGCAGTCTGGGTAGTCCAATAGAGGCAGGCTCACACTGAAAAGGACGAGAATCTGGCAGCTGCGGTCCACAAGGCTGCATGTCTCAGCAGGCCCCAGTCCGGCACCAGAGTTCTAGAGGATTCCCTGGAGACTGTCTGGTTTCAGTCTACATCAGAATCCTGAAACAGTTAATTCTAATACCAGTGAAGGGATGTCACGGCAACACAGTCCTTGTCCTTTTATCTGTGCTGCCACCAGAGGACTGCCCTCATTTAGGGGGAATCTCTCTGCTTCAAATAATCTGATCAAGAAAATCCCTCACAGGAGTGTTCGGGGCTTCAGTTTTGATTCCAGATGCAGTCAGATGACAACCAAGGTTAGCTATCACACTGGGTGAAAGGTATTTATTATCCAACTTTTAAGAAACAAGCTTGATCCCAGGCATGATGGTGTGGAGGGGGTGGTTTTGATGCTCTGATCAGGAATCTGTGTGTGAATGTTAAAGGTCCTGGTTCCCAATTGATTCTTGATCAATCAATAAAGATGCTGGCAGCCAATGGCTATAAAGAAGAGGTGGAACCTCCAGGATCCCACAGGCAAGCAGGCAGATGCAGGGGGAAGAGAGAATTCACCATGCTTTGGAGGGAGAGAGAGCCACCATCCATGTGAGAGCTTGGGTGGAGTGGCCATTGGCTGCTTCCCCGGCTGGGCCTCGGGTAGCAGGCGGGATATTAGAAAGACAAATGAGCTGAGGGCAAGACTTAAGGTGCTGAGCTAGGACTAAAGGTAACTGAGAAAGTAAATTGAGGGCAGAGTTAGAGGTGCTGAGCTGGGAGTGAAGAGAAGGTACAGTAGCTGAGAGAGGCTTAGAAGAACCTGGCCAGTGAGCTAAATGCATATTAAAAATAAGCTAGTGTGTGTGTGTGTGTGTGTGTGTGTGCGTGCGTTTCATCAGGAGGTCCAAGGGAACCTGGGTGGGGCTGGTAGTGTGGTCCACTTGGAGCTTAAAGCATGGTAGTAGGAACTATATACAACAGTGGCACACACCTTTAATCCTAGGACTTGGGAGGCAGAGGCAGGCACATCTTTGTGAGTTTAAGGCCAGCTTTGTCTACATAGTGAGTTCTAGGACAGCCAGGGATATAGAGAGAAAGACCCTGTCTCAGAAAAAGAAAGAAAGAAAGAAAGAAAGAAAGAAAGAAAGAAAGAAAAAAGGAAGGAAGGAAGAAAGAAAGGAAGGAAAGAAGGAGAAAGAGAATGGAAAAGCTTGAGAGAGAGAGAGAGAGAGAGAGAGAGAGAGAGAGAGAGAGAGAGAATGGAAAAGCTTGCTGTCCTTATAGGAAAAAGAACTTTAAGAGTCTCTTGCTTCCTTCTATGTATAATAAGTAGTACTGGGTGTACATTTCTAGAAACCTAATAGAATATTAATGAAATTATAATGAAAATAACTGTTTTCAGCAGGACAGGGTAGAAGGTTACAAGTAAAGTGAGCCTTCCAATCATCCAAACTTTCTGTTAGCGCCACACGCCTATTCCATCACAAGGAAGAGACACAAAGGTTAGTGGTCTCACTGGACTGAAAACACAGATGTTGGGGTTTAGGGAGAGAGGGAGCTGCCTTAGGATTTCTTTGTTGTGAAGAGACCCCATGACCAAGGCAACTCTTATAAAGGACAACATTTAATAAATTATTTTTATTTTATGTGCATTGGTGTTTGCACACATGTCTTGTGTGTTACAGTATGTGTGTACAGTATGTCAGATCCCATGGAACTAAAGCTACAGATAGTTTTAAGTCACCATGTGGGTACTGGGAATTGAACCCGGGTCCTTTGGAAGAACAGCCAGTGTTCTTAACCTCTAAACCACCTCTCCAACCCCAAAGGTAAGTATTTAATTGGATCTGACTTACAGTTTTAGAGGTTTAGTCTGCTATCATGGCAGAAAGCTCGGTGTCGTGCAGGCAGACGTGGTGCTGGAGAGCAAGCTGAGAGTTCTACATCTTGATTCTCAGGCAGCAGAAGAAGACTGTAGCTTGAGATTAGGAGACCTCAAAAGCCACCTCTACAGTGACACACTTCTTTCAACAAAGCCACACCTACTCCAACAAGACCATATTTCCTAACAATGCCATTTCCTATGAAATTGACCAAATATTTGAATATTTGACCAAATATTCAAACACATCAGTCCATGGGGGTCATTCCTATCCAAATCATCACAGGAGGTTTTGGGGGGCCAATCCTGGCAGTTCTTTATTGGTTCTCTCTTGAAGGTAACTGAGAGGGGAGAGCATTGGTGACAAGATTTGGTCTTGTGAGATATTTAGGGTTGCCTTTTCTATAATAAAATGTTTATCTGTCTTAAGTCTAAGTTATTTTGCAGTGCTAGCAGACCTGCCTCAGTTCCTCTGAGACCACAAAGTGCAGTCTCAGGAGAAGTCTTCAGGAGAAGCCTCTCTGGCTAAGCTGGTTAACTCTTTGTGAACCAGAGAGGAAGGAAAGGAAAAGAATTAGATGCTTTATACAGTCAAATATGCACAGACACATATATATTCAAACATTCACACACCCACACTGGCTGGACCCAACTGTCTGTCACAATCAACTCCACAAGTATTCATGCATGCTTACATACATACACATAAACCCTACACATAAACATATAGACAGATGAACATATACATTTGTATGTATGTATGTATGTATGTATGTATGTATGTATGTATGGGCTGGTGGGTGGATGGGTAAGTGGGTGGGTAGGCAGGTAGGTGGGTGAATGGATGGATGGATGGATGGGTAGGTGGGTGGGTGGATGGATGGGTAAGTGAGTGGGTAGGTGGGTGGATAGATGGATGGATGGGTGAGTGGGTGGGTGGGTGGATGGATGGGTGGGTGGGTGGATGGGTAGGTGGGTGGGTGGGTGGGTGGATGGGTAAGTGGGTGGGTGGATGGATGGATGGATGGATCAGGCAAAGCTCCCCAAGCCAAACCATTCAGTCAACAGCTTTATTTCTTTTCTCTTGTCTTTTATACTTTTTAGGAGAAAAAGTTCTTCATAAAATTACCTATAATAACATATAGATAAAATGTTACACCAAATGGGAATTTCAGAAGGATGTTGATATTAAGTTCAAAGCAGTGTTTCATTATAATATGCTCATTATAAGTTCAAAGTGACAGTTTTTACATGGTTTTGCCTTATTATAGTGTGCACCTGTGACTTTATCGATGAACCTAAATGTTTTTCCTTGAACATAAATTTGTCTCAAGTCTATTTCTCCTTCTAGTATAATTATGAAAGCTCATTGTATTTTTTATGCAGTCTTACTATTGTGAGTGGACACATTCTATCCTTGATTCTAACTTTATTACATCTTTCTAGCAACTCTAAGACCATCTCTAAGAACTTTCTTCCTAAAATTATCTGAATCAAGTAAGGAATTCTATAGAATCATTATCTATTTGCCTATGTAACATCACTACGATATAGTACATCTTTGTAGGTCTGCAGAAATCTGCTCAAAAGGGTAGATCAATACTTACTGATTGTTATATATTTAGGAATAACAGGAAAATCATATTAACAGTAGGAACCTTTCCTCAGATATTATGTCCTTGGCCTTGCTTAGAGAATCAATTCGACCTAGACTTTGGTCCATGATGGAACCATCTCAGAAAGGCCACCTGCTAGATTTTAGCTTCTCCTAGATGCCTCTCAGCAAGGAGGCTAAAATGGAATCTAGATAGCAAAGAACTCGGGACTTCAGGGTTCCCATGAATCTCCAGCTACACCAAGCTGTGTAGGATAAAACACCACAAGGTCTATCAATGAAGCCATAACGATCAACTATCAGGGAAGAAAGTTTTCAAGCGCTTGGAAACTGAACAGCCACTGAGCTCACAAGGGGTAGAGCGAGTCTGGATTTTGTTTTCATTGATTAATTTTGTTCTTCGATCATTTCGTGCATGTACATCATATATGCTGATTGTTACTGTTTACATTGTGGTGGTTTGAATGAGATGTTCCCCATAGTCCCGGGCATTTAAATATGAATATTAAATATCCCCATCTGGTGGCACTGTTTGATCAGTTTAGGAGGTGTGGCCTTCTGAAAGGAAGCATGCTGTGGTGGTCTTTCCTAGCTAGTTCTCATACTTCCTGCTTGTGGTTAGAGATGTGAGCTCTCAGCTATTCCAGACGTCATGATTCCCTGCCAAGGCACACTCCCAATCCTCTAGAGCCATATGTCCAAATATATTCTTTCTTCTATAAGTTGCCTTGGTCATTACGTTTTATCACAGAAGCAGACAATTACCTCATACAGTCACCCTTTCTTACCTTCCTCCCATCTTTATTACCCCACCACCATCACCACCACCAAATTCCTACCAATCCCTTCCCTACATTCAAACCTCTGGATTTGTTTTGTGGCCCATTTAATTTAATCAGGGCCATCTATGTGTTGTAGAAATTTGTTAATCCTGACCTGCCGAGGTTTCTACCTGCCTTAGATCATTTAGTTTTTGAATAAAAACCACATTCAACCTTTATATTTACCTTTGCATATTATCTTGTGCCTTAAACAGCACAAAAGCTGGGCAGATACCTAGCCTCTATGCTAGTAGAATCTACTTTCCTATCATTAACCCTGAATTATTACTTACTACTTACTATGTTTCATCTTGGTTGCTCTTAACTCCTTTTGACCAGTCCACAGGACCACATGTTTACAGCTAACCTATGGTGGCTTCTCCTCCCACACTTTCTTCTCCCCAGTGGTCCTTCTCCAACCTTCAAGCCTGGGAAACATATTGGCTATTGGCATCTTTATTTACCAATCAGAAATAATGTGTGGTCAAAGTGTATATGCAGACTCTCTGGGACAACCTGGTCTGGGGGTCCTGCACTTAGCATTACAATAGATAGCAAAAGACCAGTCCTCAATATCTGTATGACCATTAGATTGAAACTCTCCATTGGAGCCTGGCAGAGTCACGAGTGGGCACACAACTGAAGGCACTGACTCCCCCTTCCCCAGTTGATGTTGTTTTGGTACAAACAAAGCAATAATACATATCAGTGTACTTGGGAATTATTTTAAAGATTCACTTCATTACTTTTTAACTCTGCATCTGTGAGTATTTGTACTTGAGTGTCTGTGCCCTTAGGGTTAGGAGAGAGATCTGGAGTTACAGATGGTTGTGAGCTGCCCAACTTGGGTGCAGGTAACCAAACTCAGTATGTACTGTCTTAGTTACGGTTCTGTTGCTGTGAAGAGATGCCATGACCAAGGAAACTTACAAAACAAAGCATTTAATTTGGGCTCACAGTTCCAGAAGGCGAGTCCATGACCGTCATGGAATGAACATGGCAGCAGGTAGGCAGGTATGGTGCTGGAGCAGTGGCTAAGAGCTTAAAGGCCTCCCATCTGCAGGCCCGAGGTAAAGAAGGACAGAAACTAACTTGGAATGATATGAGCTTTTGAAACCCCAAAGCCCATCAACACATCTCTTCCAACGAGACCATACCTCCTAATCCTTCCTAAACAGTTCCACCAACTTCTGACCGAGCATTCAAACATATGAGTCTAAGGAGCCGTTCTCACTCAAACCACCACATCCTCTTAACTACTGAGTCCTCTCTCCAGTCCCAACTGAGAATGTTTTAATATGATATGGTTATTAAATAATATTATAGAGTTATTATTAACCTTTGTAAGTATGATAATGGTATTGGATTAAATAGAAGAATCTCCCTTCTATTCTTGGTAGTCCATCTTTAGGAATAAATATTAAGATGTTTGCAAACTACTTGGAAGTGGTTTAGTACATAAAGTAGTACCATACCAAGGAAACTGTGTGCATAAACACACATGAAACAAGTGTGGTAAATACAATTGTTGAAGACGGTAGATTATGAGTGTTTATTATACTATTATACTTTCAATATTTCTGATTTTTCAACATGTCCTCACAACTTCCCAAAATAATAATAAGGGAAGAAAATGTTGAAGAAGGTGTTGAGGTGTTATTGCTTATCATGAGTGTACAAATTCACACTCCAAAAATGACACAAAGGTGTGACTAAATTAAAAATTTCTTCAAATCCTCCTCACCACTATCCCCTTCCTTTTCTTGTTCTTCTTCTTTTCCTCTCTTCTTTCTCATTGCCTCCTCTTCTTCCTCCACCCCACCGCCACCATCACCACCACCTCCTCCTCCTCCTCCTCCTCCTCCACAGAATGGGAGGAATAAACCACAGAAGGAATGGGCACATGCAGGTTGGATTGTGGTGAAGCACCTGGCTGGAATGTCCTTAACCTCCTGGCTTCCTTGGCTGGTCCCCAAAGTATATAACATTTCTATCTTAAATGTTCTCCAGAGGCCATGTGTCAAAGACATGCTCATCAGCACGCGGTACTTTTGGGAGGGGGATGATGGAAACTTTAGAAGGTGAGGATCAGTGGAAAGGGGTTGTTGGGGGGTAGGCTTGGGAGGGATTTTGGATACCTTATTCTTTTCCTTTTTTTCCGTCTCAGTTACCCATGAGTAGGTCACTTCTACCACACTATTCAGTCATTAAGCTCTGCCTTGCCTCAGGATCAAAACAATACAAGCAAGCAGCCATGACTGAAACAGACACAAGCTAAATCTTTCACCTTTTTTAAAAAAATTATTTTTTTATTTATTTATTTATGCATTTATGTATGTATGTATGTATGTATTTATTTATTTATTTAATGTGAGTATACTGTAACTATCTTCAGATACACCAAAAGAGGGCATCAGGCATCAGATCTCATTACAGATGGTTGTGAACCACCCTGTGGTTGCTGGGATTTGAACTCAGGACCTCTGGAAGAGCAGTCAGTGCTCTTAACCTCTTAACCGCTGAGCCATCTCTCCAGCTCAATCTTTCACCTTTTAGGTTGGTTATCCTGTGTATTTTGTCACAGTGATGGAAAGCTGACAAACCACCATATCTCATATTATGCTGTGCTCTAGCCACCATGACAGGATGCTCTAATGGGTACCCTGGACCAGGGGTTTTCTATCTGGAGATGGTACAGATGGAAGGGTGAAGGACCCCATCCTTACTTCCGCCATGAGCCAATAGCAAGTCTATTATAGTAGCAGCCTTAACAGACCCTTAGTGGCTTTGTTGCCAATATTCAGAGCTGTCAGAAGCTAATACTGTTTTCTGAAAGCGAAACCTAGAAACATATAATGAATGGAATAGAATTGATCAAGTTTACTGTGGTGTAATAGGGTAGTGCCCAGGTGTGCCAAGAGATATGCGCCTCTCTTTGGCACCTCTATGAGGAACAGACAGTCTTCCACACAGCATGGCTGCCACAGGGCCATCAGTTTACATGGCCATCAAAGACTCACAGAGTCACTCTTGGGTCTTCCAGTTCAAAATCCCCGAGGAAGCTGGACTTTGTTCCGTGCGTCTTAACTTGGAAAATAAGACGCACCGGAGAGCTCTCTTGCTTCCAGAAGAGAAGCGCGCCTTCCGCTGTGCCCGTTCCCTTGGCAAGGAAAGAGAGACAGTAGCAGTGGCTAACAGAAGCGTCTGGAAAGTGTCTGTAAGGATCTGAAATTGGCCACGGTGGTTTTAAAGGAAGGCGCTACTGAAAGCCAGCTTTCCTAAAATATAATCATGCTGCTCAGCCTTGTTTGGGCCAAAAGATGTGAAAACAATGGCAGCATGTCTGCGGATGCTCGGACGCTCCGTGTAAGAGGTGATGTGAAGGCCACAGAGGAGAGCTGGGCGCTCACTCCATGAGTCACGCTGCTAGTCACCGAACACAATTAGGTCTGTGCTTATCAGTGTCCTCTCATTAAAGTTTGTGCCCTTGGTTTTTTATTAGCATATGTTAATTATACACAACAACGGCTTTCATTATGACACTTCACATGTGTATATCATGGCTTGGGCTTATCCCCATTATCTCCTGTGTCCTCTCCAGTTCCCACTGATCCTCTCCTCTTCCCAACTAGCACGCCCTACTTGTATATTATATTATCTGTGCCCCTGTGTCTGTGTGTATGTATATGTGCATGCATGTGTTCGAGTGTGTGTGCCTTGTGTATATGTGTGTGTGTTTACATGTGTGAGTACATGCATGTGTGACAGTGTGTATGTATGTGTATGTGGAGGTGAGTGCATGTGTATGTGTGTGTGTGTGTGTGCTAACCAGTTGCTTTAATTAGGTAATTGAATAATTACAGACGTTTGGGTGACCAGTGGTTTACAGAAGCACAGACATGCTCCCCAGGGCCACAGCAGCTTCTGTTTGCATAGAACCAACATGGCCACTCCCCAGAAGTCCTTGCTTCTTTTCACACCGTGCCACTTCAACTGTGGCCAACAACTTCCATCTGCTCCTCTTGTTTCTGAGCATGGAGCTGACTCCCCGTTCTGCAGTTCTGTGCTGGGACAAACAGGCTTTAAGTCTTCTTGGCTAGGAGGCCCAGCGTGGGTGTGTTGGCATCCTAGATCCCAGCATCCTGGGATGAGCACTGGATGAGAGGAAGAGAGGACAAACACTTGCTTTCCCTTCTCCCTCCATCCTAGAAGTTTGTCCAGAGAACTGGGTGCTTACACGCTTCAAGCCATGGCCTGTCACCGCCACTGGTTTCTTCTACTGTTCCTCTTTTCTCCTGCTGCCTTCTTGCTCTATTTCCAGCGTGGATCTTTTCCCAAAACAGCAATGTACTCTATCATTGTACACACACACACACACACACACACACACGGATGCACACATGCATGCATGAATGTGTGTGCACACACACACATGCATGTACACACACACAAATGCACACACATGCACGCACACACATACACACACACATGAACACGCATGCACACATGCACGCACGCATGCACCAAGAGTTTTGTAAGGTATGAACACAATTTTAATTTACACACTTTATAATATACTTTGCTCCCATGTCTGTGCATTCTCCCTCATTCCTAACTTTTCTTTTTTCTTTTTTTTCTTTGCCTCATAACCATATAAAAAATATCTCGACAGTGCTGGCCATTGGTCTTCAAGGTTTTCTTCTACTGTGGCATCTGATGAGCACTATTTAGTATTGCAGAGTTCTTGCTATCTAAATCTAATTGTTAGTGGGCTTTCTGGAGCTCCTGAAGGGACAAAAGGGTACTGCCTTTACAGCTGTCCAGCTGTGGTCTGCACAAAGCGAACCAACTGAATTCATATGTCAGACACTACAGGGAATAGAGTATTGAGTTGCAGATCACAAGGAGACTTGTGAATACATCCTTAGGCCTTGCCTCTTGACAAGAAAGGCTTCCATGACTACCAGACCCACAGTCTTGTGTCCTCTGCCCTTCCCAGGGGAACCTCACGTGCTTGAAGCTGGTAATATTCTCCAAGGAAGAATTCCTTGGCTTTCTCTCATATTTCATCAGGCACAGAAAAGTCTGGCAGCTGTTTAAGATCCCAGCCCGAGACTGACCTCAAATGTCTGCAAGGCCTTGCTGTTCTCCCCAGGGCAGCCGGGATATGTGCCTCAGAGCAGCCAAGAAGACCAGCGGGCACCCGCCCCAGGAGTTCGTGCGGTTGTTAGCAGAGCCGTGTCTTGGTGGTATTGAGGCTCACAGAGCCCTGTGGAGCCTGGGAACTGCCTACGGTGGAGAGCAGCTGTGGGGCTCAGTCCCCCGTCACTGTCAACAGCTAGGAGTGGACTCCATTTCAGGCAGCAGCAGTTCACACTGGGTGGCCTGAGCCTTGCATCCCCTATCAGTACCACAGGCCCAGCCGGAGGAGAGCCCAGCTCCCTTTTGGAGAAACGCCCTTCTCAGGATAGCCTTTCTCCTCTCCTCCCGGCTTCTGGATCCAGCCGAGGCAGTCAGCCATTGTTGGCCAGGTCTCTTCTGGTCTGTGGTTTCAGAGTGCGCTGGTGTCCCTCAAACGGTGTGTGTCCTCGTTCAAACACCACAGAAGCCCACCTTAGCTGCACTCAAGTCACTGTCAAGATACGAATCAATCAAAGCACCAATCGCGGGGCTGGAGGCGCGACTCGGTGGTAAAGAGCATTTGCAGCTCTTGCACAGGAAGTGAGCTGGATTCCCGGTTGTCATTCATTTTCTGCGCTGTGTTCTCTCGATTTCTTATGAGGTAGGTACCGTCCTTCCCTGTGGGTCCCTGGCTCCCATCCCCAGTCTTGGGCGGCAGCGAGTAGGGGGAGGAAGGGGTAAACGACTCTGGAGACTGTGTCCGAGGACAGATGGTTTATTGAAATAGTGGGGCTAGTTTATATAGCTCGGGTTTATATAGTTTATATAGCTCGAGCCAGGGGGAGGGGAGGAAAAAGGTCAAGAAAGCAAGCGTTGGGGGAGGGGCTTGCAGGGACCTTCCAAATGTATCAGCTAGATTAGCGGACTGCAGGTCACACCAACTGAGCCGCCAGTTCTCTGACAAGGAAACAGATGCCTAACTGTTAAGGCATAGCCTTTGTCTTTATGGCGTTGAGTAGGCCCGAGCCTGATTTGGATAGGGGGTGGCCTGCTGTCCAGGGTATGGGTAGCTTTCTACTGTCCCTCATCTGGCTTGGGAACCCACACTCTCCAAATGAGGAAACTGAGGCTCAGAAAGTCTAAACAGCTGACACAGTTTCCATGTAAAGAAGTTAGTGGGGGTGGGTTTCACTGTAAATGTTCTAGAACCCATGCTCTTAGCCACTGAGTGTGTTTGTATGCGTAAATTTACACACACATGCACACCAAAACACTGTTGTATATGTGTGCCCTGACTTAAACAGTGCCATCACCTGTGACAGGCACAGAATCGAAAGTCATTTTTCAGATTGTTTATCCGGCTCCTCCCTACTTTCGAGTTTCACTCCCAGGCAAGTGTTGTCTCAGGCCTGGCTGGAGCACAGCTCTCCAGGCCTTGCTCCATGTTCAGTGTGTCTGGAGATGTGCACTTCTGGTGAGTTTCCCGGATGAGGCTGGCATTACTGGTCTGGGGACCCCACCTCAGAAACTGTCTTAGTCCATTTTTTGAAGCTCTAAGCACCTGGCTGAGGCTAGGTTCTTTTAGAAAGAAAGTGTTATTTGACTCAAAGTTTTGGAGGCTGGAAATCCAAGATCAGGCAGACAGAACTTTTTGGGCTTCTAGGAGGGCCTCACGGCAGATAGCATTACAGTGACAGAAACATACTTAGAAGAGAGCCAGGTGGAGGGGCAGGACTCTAGAGGGATCTGGGGACTTGCTTTTGGGAGAATTGATTTACTCCAAAGAATCACTGTTAGTCTCTTTTGAAGGCGATGCCCCCAATGACTTAAACACTTTCCAGGACCTTTCCATGTTGGCACCAAGAGGGACATGCTTAGCACATGACTCTTTGGGGGCCACATTCAAACTAAACCCAAGCCATAGCAGAGACCACTTTGAGAGGGTAGGTTGGACAGGGTAGGACCCATGAGGCTCATTGCAGTGTTGTTATTTAAATGGTCTAGCAATACTGGTGAAGCTAGCTGGGCTTCTGAGTGCAGCCTTTAATAGAGCTATTTATTTCTCAGTATATTATATTATATTATATTATATTATATTATATTATATTTATTATATTATTCTTCAGTAACTCCAACTGGAACCCAGCAACAGAGCCAGAATATAGTGGGTGGAATTCTAAAACGCTCTCTTCCAGGAAAAAAACCATTCCCTTATCTCCCCCAAAACCCCCATGCTGTGAGTGTGTGTGTGTGTGTGTGCGCGTTTGTGTGTGTGCGTAAATGTGTATGTGAGAATATGTATATATGTGAGAGAGATTTAATCAGATAGAAACCAGAGCCCCACCTCCGTGTGTGTGTGTGTGTGTGTGTGTGTGTGTGATTGATTGTATAGTGAATGTGTCTGTGTGATTTGTGTGTCTTTGTGTGTGTGTGTGAGAGAGAGACAGATAGAGAGAGAGAGAGGGAAAGAGAGAGAGAGAGAGAGAGAGAGAGAGAGAGAGAGAGAGAGAGAGAGAGAGAGAGAGATTTAACTACATAGAAACCAGGCAACTTTCACTGGCTCTTGAGGCAGAAGGATAAAGCTGTCAGGGGAAGCCATCCTGGCCTGTGTTGGCTCCGGCTGCAGAGGGCTGTGTGGGACAGGCTAGGAGCTACTAGAATTATAAGATGACCCAGTCCAACATCTGCTGGGGGAATGAATTCTGTCAATAGCCTGAAGAAGATTAGGCAAATTCTTCTGTGAATGTCCAGAAAATACTCCCGGGTCTGATTCCATAGCTGTGAGTTCAGAAGTGTGTAGCTGTCCCGCAGTGGACAGCTGATGTATACATATGCGAATCCCCGAGGACCAAAGCAGTTTGTAGCTCAGGGCAGACCTAACCCTTCCATAAGTTCCTCAGACCCAAGGCTGTGCCCATCCACGGTAACTGTGATCTATTAAGATAACATGGAGTCAATAAAGGGAAAAGACTAAAAACTGTCAGAACATGCTGGAAACCACCTGACCTGTCCACCCTAAGCAAACATGAGCAGACGCCCTTCATGGAAGAACGGTTCAAAAACACACGAGGGAAACAGACCACCACCCCTCATCCTCTAGTGAGTCAAACACCTCCCTTCCTGCTTTTGAGGTTAATCATCTAGAACGAGGGGGCTCCGCCCCTCGCCAGGAGCCTGGGAAGCTTGAATCAGGGGAAAGTCCAAACAGGCAGGATTCACAGAGATGTCCCCGCCTTGATGGTTCCTGCCAGCCTTTAAACAAGACAGTGTCTAAAGGCGCTGGGATGCTTTTCATTTTCATCGACACTGGGATAGTTACAGCAGTATCGCCGTGAGCCAATGAACCTGCCTTTTTTTACCTTGAGGCTAATATTCATTTGCTGCCACAGTCAGACCTAGTTAAATAAATAAAACAGGTCACCTCATAATTTCTACTATTGTGACCACCCTCAAATGTGTCCCTCCAAGTGCCTTACACTGGTCATTCACAAGAAATGGAGACTCTGCTCAGGGTTCAGATGCCAGGGTGGGGTTCTAATCCGTTTGTTAATGCATTGTTCCTTTTGCTGAAAGTCCTTGGGAAGATGTTGGTTGGCAGCACAAGTCACCTCAGCTTTGCTTAGACTCTCTAGATGTCGTCATCCTTGGTCCCCTGCAGGCACAGAGCTGGGTGTGCAAGGTTTTTTGTCCCCACTCACCCCTGTTTGACATCTGCCTGCTCCTGCTCTAGACTTAAGGTCCAGGCATGACGTGATGCCTGGCCCGGCTGGGAGAGCAACATGTCGAGTTCCTGGGTTTCTGAGCTCTCAGTTCAGATCCTGTGCATCTCCCCATGTCAGTCTGGAGGCGGAGCCGAGCCCACAGGTCAATTTGCTTTAGACCCGACCATCCCATCTGCACCCACCCCTGAGACTTTGCTGTTTCCTAGTTCAAGGGAGGATGGCCGTGGGTGTGTCTCCACCACACAGAGCAGTGGCTACCTCTTCAGCTTCTCTTTCTCCCCTGTGCACACCATGTGCCTCGGAGAGAGGAAGTCACATAGACCATTTTATGTTGGGAAGATGTTCTTTTCAGTCTCAAACATTCCCATTTTTCCATGTCCTCAGAGCTCATTAGTTTATTTTATTTTACTGCACTCTATGTGATTTAAATATCAGACATTAAAAATGATTATAACCCCTCTCCTTAGGGCTCAGGGGACTACACAGCAGAGAAGGCAGAGGATTATAAGAGTCAGTGGAGATGGAGGACACCGAAGAAACAGTATCTTCTGTCAACCAGAGGACTGACACACATACGGACACAGAGACAATGCAGCATGCACAGGTCCAAGCCAGATGGGGTCCCAGCACTGAGACGGGGCTCACACATCCACATCCCTAACCGAGAAGTGCTCTCCAATTGACAACCACTCACAGAGGAAAAAAATCCGTTTTCTCCAATGGAGTCACATCAAATATACAAACCACACTTAGGGGCAAGCCCATGGTCCACAGCAGATGGCTAACACAGAGCAAACTCAATGGTATTTTTGGAGATGTTCTGTCTCATAATGTTTTTGTTTGGGTAATTTTTTTACCTTCCTCATCTTTCACCTGTCTATTATGTTTTTCAACTTTGTGGTTTTTATGGGTTTTGTGTTATGTGAATATGTTTCCATTTTTTTCCTTTTTTTCTCTTCTGTTTTATTCTGGTTTGCTTGGTTTTGTTTTTCTTTTTTTGCCCTTTTATTTTCTAAGAGAAAGAAGTCATGGATTTGGCCGGGCGGTGGTGGTGCACGCCTTTAGTCCCAGCACTCGGGAGGCAGAGGCAGGCGGATTTCTGAGTTCGAGGCCAGCCTGGTCTACAGAGTGAGTTCCAGGACAGCCAGGGCTACACAGAGAAACCCTGTCTCCAAAAAAGAAAAGAAAAAAAAGAAGTCATGGATTTGGACACATGAGGAGTTGGGAAGGATCTGATAGGAGACAAGGGGAGACCATGATCTGAATATACCCTAAGAAAAAAATTATTTTTAGTAAGTAAAAATTATCAGATGCTGGGTAGCTTTCCTCTGGTAGTCAGACCAACGTGAGTGTAGCCCACACTGCTGAGAAAACTCTACAAACACACATCTTTTTTTTTTAAAGATTTATTTATTTATTATATGTAAGTACACCATAGCTGTCTTCAGACACTCTAGAAGAGGGCGTCAGATCTCATTCTGGATGGTTTGTGAGCCACCATGTGGTTTCTGGGATTTGAACTCAGAATCTTTAGAAGAGCAGTCAGTGTTCTTAACTGCTGAGCCATCTCTCCAGTCCCACAAATGCACATCTTGAGTAGCTAAAGTTTTGAAACCCAAATTGGTCATAGTATTAAACTCTTGTTGTTTGTTTTTAAACAAGTTTTCATTATGTAACCTTGGCTGGCCTATAACCACTGCATAGATTACGCTGGCTCATAACTCAGTGCATAAAGCAGGCTGGCCCATAACCCTCTGTGTAGACCACGCTGGCCTCATGGCCTCAAACCCATAGATTTCTACCTGCCTCTACTTCCTGAGCTCTGGGATTAAAGGCTTTTTAAAGGCATTCAACACACACACACACACACACACACACACACACACACACACACACACACACACAGTCTCACTCCTGCTTGTCTCTGGTAGCCTCTCAAAATTCTGTTTGCCCATTTATGTCATTGATCTGTCACCGTCAACATTGCACCTTTATCCAGGAATGTGGATTGATTGGTGGTTGCCGACAGGGATGTGATTGGTGGTTGCAGACAGGATGTGATTGGTGATTGCAGACAGGATGTGCTTGGTTGTTGCAGGACAGGATATGATTGGTGGTTGCAGACAAGATGTGATTGGTTGTTACAGACAAGATGTGATTGGTTGTTGCAGACAGGATGTGATTGGCGGCTGCAGACAGGGATGTAATTGGTGGTTGCAGGCAGGAAGTTTGATGGGTAAGTCTGAAAAGCAGGGAAAATAAGCAAGAAACTCAGGAGGCGTCACAATGTGTCACTGTTGACGAGTGGGCTGGTCACTCAGCGACACACTGAGAGTCTGAACCAGTGAAGGAAGAGGAAGTCAGAGACCAAGCAACGTACACGTGTGGATGCACACGGCCGATCTGAACCTTCCCATGTTCCTGGGTACCCGTGTGAATAGACTTGAAGCAATATCGGGCTACACAGAAGTAGATATCCCTCTGTGGAAGGATTGGGCAGCTATAATAATCTGACCAACACGTCTGTCTGCAATGTGACCTTCACATTCCTCTCATAGCAAAATAGAGTCAGCCTCCCTTCCCTCCAGTCCGGGTCGGCTTAGTCACTGAGCAGTGCAATGAAATGGAAATATCTCTCTGGGATTCGCAAAGCTGGGTGGCCTGCGTAAGGCAGTGTACAAATGGAGTATTTCTCCTGGTCTCTTTCCCAGTTGTGTATCCCTTCGGCCATGTTTTATACACACACACTGAGGGTTGAGCATGCTCCTTTCCCCTTGGGAAGGGCAGGATAGGGACACTTCTCAATTTGCTTCTGGTCCCTTTAGGCAGCAATGCATCTTGGGAGAGACTATGCCAGACCTGTTCATGCAGAACTGATTTATTTTTTAATAGAGTGATGCTAGTTTGGATTGTCAGCTTGGCTGGATTGAGGAACATGTAGAGGATGGGTAAACAATCTTTGCTGGGGGTGGGTGACCATGGGGTGTTTCCAGAGGGGATTTCTGTGTAGGTCTTGAACTGCGGGAAGACATGGACGGCACTAACCAGTAGACTGGGGGTCTGATGGGACAAGAAGGTACCTTGAGAAGGTACGTTTGTGTGGCTACTGTTGCCCACGGACATGGTTCCAGCTGCTTCAGCCATTGAGAACAGACTTAGACAGGGTTTCACCTGAGGATTTTCAGGCCTTCAGTCTGGGACTGGAACTGTTATTGGAACCCTTTGAGCTTCCAACTGTCTGGACTAAGTTTGTTTGGCTTTCCCATCTACAGACTGTCACCGTGGGACCACTTAGAATCTGTGTTAGCCAAGCTAACATTAATAAATATACTCATAAGTAAAACATAAAACAAGATAATATAATACAATGCATATAACATATATAAGTAATGTATAACTTATATTTACTAATATTATATGTAATATATATACTCTACTGAAGAACCTGAATATAGTAGCTCATTATCACTATAATTTATTCAACCAGTCAACCATTGATGGGCATTGCTAGATTATTAAGAGGCAGCTGTAGAGAGACAGAAGTTGGAGTGGCTCCGTCTGACCTAGGTTGGACCGTGTTTATGCACTGTGAGAGTGCACTCTTGTAAGCCCACGTGTGGATGCCCAAAATACCTACAGAAGAAGACGGGATGCAGGCCCCCTATAGGGGCAGGGCTAAAGAGGTGGCTTTAGCCTTCTTTGTTAATTCAGTTTGTTTCATGTAAATCATTTATTACAGATTTGACATAACTGACTGCTTTTATCTTTCATTTGCTGGTTGAGTGTATGGAATGAGAATGTTGTAGAGAATTTTTGAAAGGTCCTGTTAATAGGGTTAATTTTTTAAAAAGCTTAGTAAAATAAATTATTTACTTTTGACAAGGTATACCTGGTCTCTGGGAATATTTAAATTGAAAATTGAAAGCCATTTCTTTTGGGGGGAATACAATTTAAGATTAATTTTTTTTCTTTACATGGCCTGACATGGTTATTTAAGGTAGTAGTCCTAATCTTTAATATTTGAAACAAATATACCGAGTCCTTCATCCTTGGAAACAAGGTATCAGTCACATTCTGTTCCACTTCATTCCTTAGATGCTGATTTTAAATGACTTCTTTTGCAAAGCTTCTAGATGCTTGCTCCTCAAAGAGGAGTCTGATATAACAAACAGCTGATCACAGTTATCTTGTGCTTCTGTGGAACTCTGGTACATGGTCCAGCCTGTTGTACAGCAAGCAGGTCTTGAACTCACAGAGATTCTCCTGCTTTGTCTCTTAATGTTTCCCACAGAGCCCCACAATGTTCTGGATCTTTGCTAGCTGTTAGTTGTTTTATCATAGACTCTCTCCTGAGGTACACTAACTGCTGCTCTCCCAACCACCCTCTGTCAGCCTCAAAGCAGTCACTGTTACCCTGAACTAATTCTATGTCCACTTTCTCCAATTGACTGACTGTCTCTCTCACCTCCCCTCCTACCCCAACCTTCCCAGGAACTCTTTCAGCTCCACTCTGTAACCAAATCATCTGCTTACAGCCCTCCAAAAATCATTTTCCAAGGCTCTTCAAGAACACAAGACTGTGCCCATGTGCTCAAGGCTCTTCCCCAGTTTCTTTTCTAGTAGTTTCAGAGTTTCTGGTTTTATGTGGAGGTCCCTGATCCACTTGGACTTGAGCTTAGTACAAGGAGATAATATTGGATCGATTTGCATTCTTCTGCATGCCAACCTCCAGTTGAACCAGCACCTTGTTGAAAAGGCTATCTTTTTTTCCACTGGATGGTTGTAGCTCCTTTGTCAAAGATCAAGTGACCATAGGTGTGTGGGTTCTGTACAGAGCCATATTGGGGCAGTCATGCACATGATCAGAGTTTGACTTTGGTCAAGGTTAACTTCTCCCAGATAGCCAGGATCCTGCTCCACCTAGGGTGGAGTGCTCGAAGTAAAGGTTAAGTTCATTGTTCCTCCAGGTCTAGGAATTCCTGAATTAAGCAGGTGACCCACCCAGCTGCCGGAGCAGCTCCAAGAGAAGCTAGACAACTTCCACCGGAACTCAGCCCGGAGTCTGGGGGGGAAGGGTTTGCCCAAACTGTTAAAAGGTCTGATGCCATTAAACTTTCTGGCTTTGATCAGTGAATATTGTCTTAGCCGTACTTCTTTTCGCCCCTTCCCTTCCCTGTTTATCCCTCAGCTTCTGTTCCAGAAACCCACTTCTTAATAGCTGCAGGCAGCTATGGAACCCAACAGGGTTCATTTTGGATCTTCTATTCTATTGATCTATCTGCCTATCACTATACCAATACCATGCAGGTTTTAACACTATTGCTCTGTAGTACTTCTTGAGTACTTCTGATTCCCCCAGAAGTTCTTTTACTTTTGAGAATAGTTTTAGCTATCCTGGGTTTTTTGTTATTCCAGATGAATTTGAGAATTGCTCTTTCTAATTCTATGAAGAATTGAGTTGGGATTTTGATGGGGATTGCACTGAATCTAAAGATTGCTTTTGGCAAGATGGCCATTTTTTTTTCTATATTAATTCTGTCAATCCAAGAGCATGGAAGGTTTTTCCATCTTCTGAGGTCTTCTTGGATTTCTTTCTTCAAAGACTTGAAGTTCCTGTCATACAGATCTTTCACTTGTTTGGTTAGAGTCACACCAATATACATTATATTATTTGTGGTTATTGTGCAGGGTGTCATTTCCCTAATTTCTTTCTCAGCCTGTTTATCCTTTGAGTATAGGAAGACTACTGATTTGCCTGAGTTAATTTTATATCCAGCCACTTTGCTGAAGTTGTTTATCAGCTGTAGGAGTTCTCTGGTGGAGTTTTTTGGGTCCTTTAAGTATACTATCATATCATCTGCAAATAATGATAATTTGACTTCTTCCTTTCCACTTTGTATCCCCTTGACCTCCTTTTGTTGTTTAATTGCTCTAGCTAGAACTTCAAATACTATATTGAATAAGTATGGAGAGAGAGGGCAGCCTTGTATAGTTCCTGATTTTAGTGGGCTTGCTTATGGGCACAGGGGACATTTTCCTGAACAGAACACCAATAGCTTATGCTCTAAGATCAAGAATTGAAAAGTGGGACCTCATAAAATTACAAAGTTTCTGTAAGGCAAAGGACACTGTCAAAAGAACAAAACAGCAACCAACAAATTTGGTTTGTACCTCCCCCTGGTACGTGACCAGAGGATCCAGAACTACTCTCTCCAATAAAGACCCTCTTCAGTAGAAAACAGCTAGAAAACTCCTGCCCTTCATTTTTAAAATACCCTCTCAGAGTTAAGAATGATTTTTTTTTCCTGTACAAAGAATTCCCAGCTTCCTTCAGGGAATATGGAAGTCATCCTAGCCTGAGGATGGTCAAAATAACTACAGAAGTTGGGAAGAGGCCTCTTAAAGGGGTAGGAATGACTTCTGTAGTCACAAAGGAAGCTGGGAAACGTAGTCTTTTAGCAGGAAGCTATCAGACTTTTAGGATTCCTCTCTCCAACCCATATTTAGTTACTACAGAGATGTGTTCTATATTCTGGTAAAATACTCTTGTGATGCTGTCTGAGGAATGCGTGTTCTAAGAGCTGAGAGATGGCTCACTGGCTAAAAGCACCCTGCTTTCCCAGAACACTCAGGCTTGGTTCCCAGCATCCAAATGGAGTTCAAAGTGTCTGTAACTCTAGTTCTCGGGGATCCACGCCCTCTTCTGGTCTCCATCATCAGGCATGCAAGCAGTACATAGATACATATGCCAAGCACCCAAACACATAAAAATAAAATTAAAAAGAATATGTATGATATACCTAAGCGTATTTACTTCTCTGTGAATAAGTCTTCTCTTTATTTCATAACCAGTGAGTTTTGAAGTTGCTTTCAGGTTTCGCTTCCATTATCTTATACAAATATTGACCCACGATGCTTTGCAGGGGGCAATGCCCATATTAACTTCTATCTTCAATAAGATTCTAGGGATAGAATATAGTTTGGCCATAATATATTCTTTCTCTTTCCCCTTCCCTCTATGCCTTTAACTTTGAGGAAGAGCTTAATTATATAGCCCAGGCTGGGCTGAAACTCATAATTCTCCTGCCTCAGCCATGTGCAACACTATATATAAATATATTCATACATACATTAAGGTAAAATTATCCAGGTTGTCAACCTCTCTGAGAGAGAGAGAGAGAGAGAGAGAGAGAGAGAGAGAGAGAGAGAGAGAGAGAGACAGAGAGACAGAGAGACAGAGAGACAGAGAGAGACAAAGACACAGAGAGACCGAGATAAAGACAGAGAGTCAGGGAGGAACAGACAGATGGAAAGAGATGGATTATGTGGGGATTGGTGGTGTAATCTGTAATTCCAATTTCTTGGGAGACTGAGACAGGAGAATTGCAAACTCGAATTTATGCTGGGCAATGGTACTGAGTTCAAGATTCATCTTGGGCAAGTTAGTAAAACCCTATCTCAAGATTAAAAAACAAAAAGAGGGCCCAGGATGATGTGCAGTGTCAGAGCACTATCTGCACAGAAGCCCTGGCTTTAATCCCCAGCTCTCTCAGATTCCTAATTCTCTCTCTCTCTCTCTCTCTCTCTCTCTCTCTCTCTCTCTCTCTCTCTCTCTTTCTCTCTCTCTCCAAAATATACTTTAACACACTATAAATAACTGATGGTTCTGAATTCTTACCCAAACTCTGGGTTTCATAACTCTGAAGTAAAGCAGCTAAATTCTCAGTAGCTCATTACTGTCTCAGTTCTTATCTGAGAAACTCCCAGTCGAATTGCACCATTAATTCTTGTCAAAGTATTGCATTAGTGTGTATGAATTTTGGAAGGATGACATAAAAAAAGAAGAAAACTGAAGGATCATAAAGTTAATGTGATCTTTTTATGTGAAAAAGGCAGAAGGTGAGTTTATCCTGGTGTAAACTATGGTAACCCAGCAGATAAAACACCATCTGGAATTGGTTCCTTACACAGGAAGAGACCCTGCTTCCTATATATGTCTAAAGAAAGACTTAGGTCAAGGGCAGACAAAATGAAAAGGGAATTCTCACCAAAATGCAGTTTTGTTTGCAAGAGACAGGGTCTTATTTAGACCAGGGTGGCCTCAAACTCCTTAAGTAGCCAAGGATGACTTTGAAATATTCCTTCTCCTGCCTCTACCTCCCCAGTGCCGGGATTACAGGCAGGTGTCACCTTGCCTGGCATCTCACAGGTGCATTTCAGTGTGCTTCAACCGCCGTTTTTTAAACTTTGCAAAAGACTATTGAAACTTTTATTGTTTCCATCAGTGCACGGGCATCAGTCATGTAGCCATTTTATGGATGTTTTTTAAATGTATGCAAAACAGATACAAGTCATCTTGCCAAGTGACTGATTTGCTAATTGGTCTCCATCAACCTGTTTTTTGTAAGTATTTCTTGTTAGTAGACTGGGTTCCATTTGTCATTGGAACTGAAGACAGGGGAGGAGCCCACCTCAGCTTCTGCACGTGCTTTCTGGGAAGTCGAGGCAATGCTTGGCTGTGGGACCGTGAAAGGCGGTCCATTTTCTGGTCGAGCTAGGTTTAAGCCTGGGAGACCCACCAGCTAATTTTGGAAGTGATGGAAGGCCATTTACCACGCTCCCAGACACTAGGCTCCTGACTCAAGGCCCCATCTCCATAATTCTGTGGCCATCAGTCATGGAGGACAATGCCCCAAGCTCCCAGTATTCTGTCTGGACTCCACCCCCACAGTTACCTGGCAACAGCTAGGTAAGCTCCGCCCCATGGTTACCTGGTTACCTGGCAACAGCCAAGTAGGCCTGGCCTACTCTAGAAGGGGCTTCTTGCCCCTCTCCTCCCTCTCTTATTCTTTTACTCTCCTCTCTCTCTCTCTCTCTCTCTCTCTCTCTCTCTCTCTCTCCTCTTGGGCCCCCCCTTCTCTCCAGATTCCCTTTCCCCCGCCCTCCACGTAGAAGCCATGGCCAGCCTATACTTTTCACTCATCAGAACTCATCAACAACAAACGCCTCTTCTCATCTGGACCCACCATGCCAGAGCAATGGAGCAGATCTTCTTCTAAGGAGCCGTGTCTAGTCTCACGCAGGCAGCCTCCCCGCGCTCCCAGACACGGTTTCCACCATGTCAAGCTGGGCTGCTGAGCAAGCCTAGGACACTCCTCCCTGCAGGAAGCAGCCATGGCCCCCACCTTCTCAGCTCTCCCTCCACATCCAGCAGGCATCTGCCATATGTATCCAAGAGTGAGAACCCATCGTCCCTGCCTCCGTGAGGCCCCGGGGACGGAGACCCTGGACTGCCCCTCCACACCCTGGGAAGCAGGTGTCCTTTGCATGCCCATGATTAATTACTATCTCTGTGGTACAGCATTGTCATTTCAGACTCAGGGTCAGCTTATGGACAGAGTGAGTAGACTTACTCTCCTTAATTACAATGGCTGCTCATGAAACGCATTTAGTTAAAAATAATATTCAAGCTTTAACGCTCAGTATTCTCAAATAGTCACTGTAAAGGAAATTTTGGTTACAGTTATATGTGATTTATATGTGGTGGTATATAATACTATATTATATCAATATAAGGAAAAAGTTTGTAAGTTGAGGCAGGAGATGGACTTGGCCACATCAGTTCCTTGAGACAATGTTTTTATAATCATAAAAATCCCAGCCTTAGTGGAATGTTGGCATTTTTGTGTTACTAAGATCAATGCCAGAGAGAAACTTCTGGAACAAAATCACTTTTGGCTCCTGGTTTCAAAGGGTTTGGTCCAAGGTGGCTTGGTCCCCTGCACCTGGGCAGAACGCCATGGTGTGGCCTTGTGTGGTAGATGAGAACTGTTCTCTGCAGGGCTAAACAAGAAGCCAAGACTGACAGTGAGAGGTAAGGATGCCACACCCCAAGGACTTGTCCACAGGACCTGCTTCCAAGGACCTGTCCCAAGGACCTACCCCCAAGGACCTGCCCACAAGACCTGCCCCCAAGGACCTGTCCAAAAGAACTGACTCCAAGAACCTGCCCACAAGGACATGCCCCCACGGACCTGGTAACAAGGACCTGCCCCCATGGACCTGGTAACAAGGACCTCCCCCGCCCCCCGCCTCATGGACCTGCTGGCAAGAACCTTCTCCTCTAGGACATGCCCACCTGGACCTGTCCCTGACAACCTGCCCCTGTGAACCTGTTCAGAAGGACCTGTTCCCAAGGACCTGCCCCTAAGGACTGTCCCCAAGGACCTGTCCCCCCCATACCCCCCCATGAACCTGCTGACAAAAACCTGCCCCACAAGGACCTACCCCAAGGACCTGCCTTCAAGTTCCTCCCCACAAGGACCTGCCCCGATGGACCTGCCCACCAGCACCTGTCCCCATAGACCTGCCCAAAAGGACCTGCCCCAAGGATTTGCCCACAAGGACCTTCCCACAGGACCTTCACCCACCGACCTTCCCACAAGAACCTGCCCCCGTGGACCTGCTTACAAGGACCTGCCCCCCCCCACCCCGAGGACCTGCCCCAAGGACTACCTTAAAGGACCTCCCCCAAAAGACCTCCCCCCAAGGACCTGTCCTCCCTTCCTCACCCCATGAACCTGCTCACAAGGACCTGCATCCCTTAGGACCGGCCCCTGTGAATCTACTTATAAGGACCTGCCCCCGTGGACCTGCCCAACTGGATCTGCCCCTGATGTCTTGCCCCCGTGAACCTGTTCTGAAGGACCTGTCTTCAAGGACCTACCCCAAGATCCTGTTTTCAAGGACCTCCCCACAAGGACCTGCCCCCACGGGCCTGCACACTAGGACTAGCCCACACTAACTTACCCCAAGGACCTACCCCCAGGACTGCTCTAAGCACCTACCAGAAGACCTGACCCCAAGTACTTGCCCAAAAGATCCTACCCTGGGGACTTGGCCCCATGGACCTGCTCCAAAGACCTACCCCAATAACCTGTCCTCAAGGACCGCCCTATAATGACCTGCCCCCAAGGATCTGCCCACCAGGACCTGCCCTAAAGGTCCTGCTCCAAAAGGACCTGTGCCCAAGGACCTGCCTTCAAGTTCCTCACCACAAGGACCTGCCCCCATGGACCTGCCCCAAGGATCTACTCCAAGGACCTGTCTTCAAGGACTTCCCACCAAGGTCCTGCCCCCATGGACCTGCTCACCAAGACCTGCTCCCAAGGACCTTCCCCAAGCACCTACCCTAAGGACCTGCCCACAAAGACCTGCCCACTAGGACCTGCCCACAAGGACCTGCCTCCTTGGACATGCACCCAAAGACCTGCCCACAAGTATCTGCCTCCAAGAAACTACCCCAAGGTTTTGCCCATGAGGACCTGCCTTCAATGAACTGTCCCAAGGACCTACCCACAAGGACCTGCTCCCTGAGGACCTGCCACTAAGACCTGCCCCCATGGACTTCCCACCAGCACCTGCCCCCTTGGACCTGCCCACAAGGACCTGCCCCAAGGATTTGCCCACAAGGACCTTCCCACAAGATCTGCCTCCAAGAAATGAGGACCTGCCCTTAATGACCTATCACAAGGATGTGTCTCAAGGACCTGACCACAAGGACCTTCCCCCAAGGACCTGCCCACAATAACCTGCTCCCCGAGGACCTGCCCCAAGGACTACCTTAAAGGACCTCCCCCAAAGACCTCCCCCTAAGGACCTGCACCCCAACCCCCATTGACCTATTCACAAGGCCCTGCACACCCTAGGACCTGCCCCTGTGAACCTGCTTACAAGGACCTGCCCTGCCCCCCAAGGACCTGCCCCAAGGACCTGCCCCCAAGGACCTGCCCCCCACTCCTGGGCCTCCACACCAGAATCTGCCCGCATGGACCTGGTAACAAGGACCTGCCCAGGTGGACCTGCTCACAAGGACCTGACCCCCCGACCCCCAGGACATGCCCCCAAGGACCTGCCCTGAGGACCTACACACCAGGACCTGCCCCTGTGAACCTGCTTATAAGGACCTGCCCCTGTGAACCTGCTTATAATGACTTGCCCCATGGACTGCATTAAAGGACCTGCCTCCAAGGTCCTGCTCATAAGGACCTGACCCCACTAGGACCTGCCCCTGTGAACTTGTTTACAAGGACCTGCCGCCCTAGGACCTGCCCCCAAGGACCTGCCCACCTGGATCTGCCCCTGACATCTTGTCCCTGTGAACCTGTTCTGAAGGACCTGTCTTCAAGAACCTACCCAAAGATCCTATTTTCAAGGACCTCCCCACAGGGACCTGCCCTCACAGACCTGCACACTAGGACATGCCTCCTAGGACCTTCCCACACAGACCAGCCCACACTAACGTACCCCAAGGACCTGCCCCCAGGACTGTACCAAGCACCTCGCGGAAGACCTGCCCCCAAGGACTTGCCCAAAAGAACCTGCCTGGAGGACTTGCCTCCATGGGCCTGCTCCAAAGACCTACCCCAATAACCTGTCCTCAAAGACCTCCCTATAATGACCTGCCACCACGGACATGCCCACCAGGACCTGCCCTAAAGGACCTGCTCCGCAAGGTTCTGCCCCCACGGACCTGCCTTTAAGTTCCTCACCACAAGGACCTGCCTCCATGAACCTGCCCCAAGGATCTACTCCAAGGACCTGTCTTCAAGGACCTCCCACCAAGGTCCTGCCCCCAAAGACCTGCTCACCAAGACCTGCTCCCAAGGACCTTCCCCAAGCACCTACCCTAAGGACCTGCCCACAAAGACCTGCCCACAAGGACCTGCCCACAAGGACCTGCCTCCTAGGACATGCACACAAAGACCTGCCCACAAGTATCTGCCTCCAAGAAACTACCCCAAGGTTTTGCCCATGAGGACCTGCCTTCAATGAACTGTCCCAAGGACCTGCCCACAAGGACCTGCTCCCTGAGGACCTGCCCACTAGGACCTGCCCCCATGGACTTCCCATCAGCACCTGCCCCCCTTGGACCTGCCCACAAGGACCTGCCCAAAGGATTTGCCCACAAGGACCTTCCCACAGGACCTGCCTCCAAGAAATGAGGACCTGCCCTTAATGACCTGTCACAAGGATGTGCCTCAAGGACCTGCCCACAAGGACCTTCCCGCAAGGACCTGCCCACAAGAACCTGCTCCCCGAGGACCTGCCCCAAGGACTACCTTAAAGGACCTTCCCACAAAGACCTCCCCCCCAAAAGCCTGTCCCCCACCTCCTGTGAACCTGTTCACAAGGCCCTGCGCACCCTAGGACCTACCCCTGTGAACCTGCTTACAAGGACCTGCCCCACCCCTGAGGACCTGCCCCAAGGACCTGCCTATAAGGACCTGCCCCCAAGGACCTGCCCAAAACAACCTGCTCCCTGAGGACCTGCCACAAGGACTACCTGAAAGGACCTCCCCCAAAGACCTCCCCCCAAGGACCTGCCCCCCACCCCCTGTGAACCTGCTTACAAGGGCCTGCGCACCCTAGGACCTACCCATGTGAACCTGCTTACAAGGACCCGCCCCGCCCCCAGGACCTGTCCCAAGGACCTGCCCACAAGGACCTGCCCAGAGGTCCTATGCCCATGAACCTACATCTTAGGATCTTCCCACAAGAACCTGCTCCCTGAGGACCTGCTCACAGAGTACCTGCCCCCAAGGAACTACGCCCAAGGTCCTGCCCTTGATAACCTGCCCCCATGGACCTATCCCCTCCCCATGACCTGCCCCAATGATCTACCCCAAGATCCTACCTTCAAGGACCTCCTTACCAGTACCTGCCCTCAAGGACCTGCCCCAAGATCCTACCTCCATAGACCTGGGAACAAGAACCTGCCCCAATGGACCTGCCCACAGGTACCTGCCCACAGGATCCTTTCCTCAAGGTCCTTCCCCCCAAAACCTGCCCCAAGTCCCTGCCCACAAGGTTCTGCCCCAGGAGGATTTTCTCACAAGGACCTGCCCCTGAGGACCTGCCCACAATTACCTACCCACAGGACCTGCCCTGAGGACCTGCTCCCAAGGACATTCCCTGAGGATTTGCCCACAGACCTGACCACAATGACTTGTCCCAAGGAACTGTCCCCTAATACAGGCCAACAAGGACCTGCCCCAAGACCTGCCTACAAGGTCTGCCCCCAAGGACCTGCCCCCAAGGACCTGCCCAAAAGAACTGACTCCAAGAACCTCCCCACAAGGACCTCCCCCCATCCCCCTCGCCCCCATAAACCTTCTCACAGGACCTACCCCTCCCCATGGACCTACCCCAAGGAAACACCTTAAAGGACCTCCCCAAAGGACCTGCCCCACCCCCACCCCGTGAACCTGCTCAAAAAAATGAGCACCACCTAGGACCTGCCTGTGTGAACCTGCTTACAAAGACCTGCCCCACCCCGAGGACCTGCCCCAAGGACCTGCTCCCCACTCCACACAAGAACCTGACCCCATGGACATGCCCACAAGGACCAGACCTCATTAACGTACCCCAAGGACCTACCCCCAGGACTGCTCCAAGCACCTCCCAGGAGACCTGACCCCAAGGACTTGCTGAAAAGATCCTACCCTGAGGACCTGTCCCCATGGACCTGCTCCAAAGACTTTACCTAATAACCTGTCCTCAAGGACCTCCCTATAATGACCTGCCCTCACGGACCTGCACACCAGGACCTGCCACAAAGGACCTGCTCCACAAGGACCTGTCCCCACGGATCTGCCATCAAGTTCCTCACCACAAGCACCTGCCCCCGTGGACCTGCCCAAGGATCTACTCCAAGGACCTGTCTTCAAGGACCTCCCACCAAGGTCCTGCCCCCACGGACCTGCTCACCAAGACCTGGTCCAAAGTACCTTCCTCAATCACCTACCCCAAGGGCCTGCACACAGAGACCTGCCCACAAGGACCTGCCCACAAGGACCTGCCCCCTAGGACCTGCCCTAAAGAACCTGCTTTTGAGAACCTGCCCACAAAGACCTGTCCCAAGGACCTGCCCCCAAAGACCTGCCAACAAGTATCTGCCTCCGAGAAACTCCTCCAAGATTTTGCCCATGAGGACCTGCCTTCAATGAACTGTCCCAAGGACCTACCCACAAGGACCTGCTTCCTGAGGACCTGCCCACAAGGACCTGCCCCCATGGACTTCCCACCAGCACCTGCCCCCTTGGACATGTCCACAAGGACCTGCCCAAAGGATTTACCCACAAGGACCTTCCCACAGGACCTGCCTCCAAGAAACGAGGACCTGCCCTTAATGACCTGTCACAAGGATGTGTCTCAAGGACCCGACCACTAGGAGCTTCCCCCAAGGACCTGCCTACAATAACCTGCTCCCTGAGGACCTGCCCCAAGGACTACCTTAAAGGACCACCCCCAAAGACCTCCCCTCAAGGACCTGTCCCCCACCTCCTGTGAACCGGTTCACAAGGCCCTGCACACCCTAGGACCTGCCCCTGTGAACCTGCTTACAAGGACCTGCCCTGCCCCTGAGGACCTGCCCCAAGGACCTGCCCCCAAGGACCTGCTCACAAGGACCTGCCCCCAAGGACCTGCCCACAAGAACCTGCTCCCAGAGGACCTGCCCCAAGGACTACCTTAAAGGACCTCCCACAAAGACCTCCCCCCAAGGACCTACCAGCCACCCCCTGTGAACCTGCTTACAAGGACCCGCCCCACCCTGGAGGAGCTGCCCCAAGGACCTGCCCACAAGGACCTGCCCTGAGGTTCTATGCCCATGAGCCTGCCTCCTAGGACCTGCCCACAAGAACCTGCTCCCTGAGGACCTGCTCACAGAGTACTTGCCCCCAAGGAACCACGCCCAAGGTCCTGCCCTTGATAACCTGCCCCCATGGACCTACCCCCTCCCCATGACCTGCCCCAATGATCTACCCCAAGATCCTACCTTCAAGGACCTCCTTACTAGTACCTGCCCCCAAGGACCTGCCCCAAGATCCTACCTCCATAGACCTGGGAACAAGAACCTGCCCCAGTGGACCTGCACACAGGTACCTGCCCACAGGATCATTTCCTCAAGGTCCTTCCCCCCAAAACCTGCCCCAAGTCCCTGCCCACAAGGTTCTGCCCCGAGGATTTTCTCACAAGGACCTGCCCCTGAGGACCTGCCCACAATTACCTACCCACAGGACCTGCCCTGAGGACCTGCGACCAAGGACATTCCCTGAGGATTTGCCCACAGACCTGACCACAATGACTTGTCCCAAGGAACTTTCCCCAAATACCTGCCAACAAGGACCTGTCCCAAGGACTGCCCCAAGCACCTGCCTACAAGATCTGCCCCCAATGACCTGCCCAAAAGTACTGACTCCAAGAACCTCCCCACAAGGACCTCTCCCCTAGCCCCCTCACACCCGTGAACTTTCTCACAAGGACTGCCCCCACTACCCCCCCACCCGTGG